>NC_079453.1:29658807-29848807 GCF_903798145.1 Danio aesculapii | reverse complement strand
TCAGGGACAGTATGTATATAAAAACATAAACAAAATTGCAGACTTCCCTATTCAGTATGTGAGCCAAATAGGGAAGTATATCCAAATTCACAGTATTGGAAAAACAGTACACAAGAAGTGTCCAGGTGAGCTACTACTACTACTATTTTGTGCATCTGATGGCCATATGAGGCCATAGAAGAGATTTTATGAATGTTAGTGAAGCTAGATTTACTTAACAACAAGGTGGATGTAGTACATCCAAATTTAATTCATACCATACCACCTACAATCACACTATCTGCTTGTTAAGTGGTCATGTATGGAATACTGTTTCCAGGTCCAAGCAGCTACTTGTTTGAATTGAGAAAATATTTGTTTTTGACCACTTTTTGGTCATGTCATACATTAAAGTCAATTTTATATTAAATAATGGTGTACACTACAGTTTCTGCTGCATCACAAACAGCAATATTTTACCAATTTATAAAAAATGAATCCCTTTGTGGCCATCAGATGTGGCATGGATATATTATGATGGGGATTTTCAAAGTAGTACAGTGCTGTTTAAACGTTCATTATTGCTATTTGTTGAGTCTCCCCATACAGTTTGATAGAGCGCTTGGACCCGGAAGCAGCTTTGCGTGACATCACAGTGAATATAGAACATCCTTTTTTTTAGGTCGGTAAGAACATTCGGATTTAAATGTAGTAGTACCTATACTTTCTGAGGTAGTATGTATTTGTAATGTATTGCATTGGCTGTCATGAACTATCTTTGATTGCATTAGTAAAAACGAAGACGTTTGTTCAAGTTAGTATATATTACTGGATTTTAACTAAGTATTAATACTACAAATAATAATAATATTAATAATAAATGCCATAGGGTGGCTCAGTGGTTAGCACTGTCGCATCACAGTAAGAAGGTCACTGGTTCAAGTCCCGACTGGGCCAGTTGGCGTTTCTGTGTCAAGTTTGCATGTTCTCCTCGTGTTTGCATGGGTTTCTTCTGGGTGCTTTGATTTTCCCCACAACCCAAAGACATGTGGTATACAGTGCTCAGCATAGTACAGTGTACACCTTATTTTGAGAATGAATATTTTTATCCAGTTCTCAGTGAATATAGGCATTGTATTTTGGTGCATTTAAACAAAACTGATTTATTTAAAAATAAATATTTATTAAAATATTATTTTAGTCACAAAACATATATTTAGAAACTGAAAGATAGTACAATTCAATTCAAAATATAAAAATAATGCAAAAATAATTACAACTTTTTTTTTTTTGCTTCTCTTGATTTTTCCAGTTTTTTTAAATTTGTATTTAATATTTTTCCATAACATATAAATACTGTTATCATAAGTTACTTTCTTAGATTGTGTATAGCTTCCTAATAAAAAAATGAATTTGAAAGATAGATTTGTGTTTGAATATCTGAATTGGCCTTAGTGTATGTGTGAATGATGGAGTATGGGTGTTTTCCAGTACTGGGTTGCAGCTAGTGCATCCACTGCGTAAAACATTTGCTGGAAAGTACTTGGCGGTTTATTCCACTGTGGCAATCTCTGAAACAGAGACTAAGCTAAAGAAGAATAAATGAATGAATGCTATATAGACATATAGGTTATAAAGGTTATAAATGATAACTTAGTCAAAGTTACAAATAAAACCTTATTTTACAGCGTTAAAGATATGTTTAAGTTCAAACATGAAATATAACAATGATCATTTTAATTCACTTTAGCTTGCAACTTTTGAAGTTAATCATCAAAAAGAGTTTTTTCAGGAATCATTCATTGATATTTTCAGTGGCCTTTTCTGCAGGCCTGAAGGTTGTAAAGAGTTTCTTTTTGTGAGTTTTTCACTTTCCTCATGAATGAAATGTCAAGTTCAGTTCTGTCTAATTCACATGGAAATAATGACTTCTGAAATGTTAAATGTTGCATCAAAGCCTGCTGTCAAATACATTTTATATGTGTGCTACAGTCAAAATTTTAATCTTTCATTTACTAAAAAGATTCATGCAAGAATATGTTAAAAATATATTAATAAAAACCGTTTTTGAATAAAACTTTGATCCAGCACGTTTACACATTGAATGTCTTCAAGTAAAATCAAGGTTCCCTTTTGTTCATCAGTTCAATTAATGTTTCTGAGCTTTATGTAACACTTGTGTTCAGGTTTTTAGTTGTAGTAAAACAATAGGTCTTTTCTTTTTTCACCCATTACTATGCCACATTCAAGGCTGTCACCAGAGAGATAAGTAAATATGGTCCAGGGTCATGTGATAAACTATAGGGGCCCAGACCATAGTTTACTTAAGGTCAGTGTGCAAGATATTAAATATAAATATATAAATATATTTTTAATCTTTCTACATTTAATACAACATCAGTTCTTCAGACAACAGATGATAAAGTTGTAGAGATTGTTGGGATTTTTCTCTCTCAGCTAATATATATTAAAATACTGACAGCTAGACAGAGTCCATTGGAATATAAAGGGCTCACACAATTTATAGCTACAGTACAGATAACATTGTGGAGAAGCTCAGTGCTTGATGTTAAGGCCTCTTTTCATTGATTATACCATGGGAAAGAATGATACAATACATGTAAGTTAGGCAAGCCAGGCTGGCAAATTGAAGTATAAAAATAAAAGTACCTCGGGTATCCATCCAGTGGTAGTTTCAGAGTGTTGTGCTCCCTTTTTTGAAAAAGCTTGGAATAAAGCTTTGTGTTGTTTTTATTGCACTACTCTGACTCACATCGCTAATTAATTTTGATTAGATTAATACATTTAAAGATTACATGGGGTCACGGTGGCGCAGTGGGTAGCAGGATTGCCTCACAGCAAAAAGGTTGCTGGTTTGAGCCCCGGCTGGATCAGTTGGCACTTCTGTGTGGAGTTTGAATGTTGTCCCCGTGTTCGCGTGGGTTTCCTCCAGGTGCTATGGTTTCCCCCACAGTCCAAAGGCATGCGCTACAGGTGAATTTAATAAGCTAAACGGTCCGTAGTGTATGTGTGTGAATGCAAGAGTGTATGGGTGTTTCCCAGTGTTGGGTTGCAGCTGGAAGGGCATCTGTTGTGCAAAACATATGCTGGATGAGTTGGCGGTTCATTCCTCTGTGGCGACTCCTGATTAATAAAGGGACCAAGCCAATAAAAAAAAATGAATGAATGAAGATTACATGTGCTGGATTCACTGGTAAGATGTGCTAGTAGCACAGTGAGGACATCTGCTGGTTACAAGGATGTAATACCAAATGAACAAAAATGAACAGAATTTTACCAATCATCAAACCTTTAAGGTTTCTAATGCACTGACAGCATGTAATTTAGCATGTTAACAGTAACCCAAGTACTGTATTAGCATGCTCAAAATCTCTGTAGAATATGTCTAAAAAAATGCGAAATTTATGCACAGTTTTATAAACACTATGCATGTGGAAGAGTATACTAATAACTTGTTGCTTCACATTACTGGGTTCTTAACTTTCTCTTGATGAGTTGTGAATGGCCGTGCAGTGAAGCGACACAACTTTTTAAACATGTTGCTAACATGTTTCCGAATATCTGACATGTGGAACACATTGAATATTTCTAGTGTGATTTAAAACACTAGAAACATGTTTTAGCACGTTGTTAGCATGTTTAGATTTAGACACATTTTTAACACAGCTAACATGTGGTACACATTGTTGAAATATTTCTAGTATGATTTAAAACACTGTTAGCACATGGCTAACATGTTACTAACACAGTTTAGACACTGCTAACATGTACTGTGATTTACTACATCTATTGAAAATGCCTGAATGATTTATTACACTTAACATCATGCCTAATACTGGTCATTTCATCTGAGTAGCATGTTTCTGTTTTCTTCGGCACATTGATTTAGCACACAGCTGGCATGGTTTAAACACTGCAGTGTATTTACACATTACTAGCATTTTCACATTGACCCTGCGCTTTTAAAAACATGGCATTGGTGGTTTCATGAAAAACTTTTAACATCCATGGAACTTTTTTATTGCACATAAAGTTCTTTATTGTTGAAGCAAGGTCTTTTTAGATGTTTAAAATGTTCTTCACACATTGACTTTGCTAATTAAAGAACCCAAAATGGTTCTTCAACATCACCACTGCTAAATTCCTTTTTGGAACCTTTCTTTTTAAGAAAATGGAAACGAGAAAACTGCATTCATATATGTTTTGTCCTGGGTTCCATGATCTTTTTAGCGATGACCCTGGCCACGTTTCTGCTGACTGCACTTTTGATTCGGTTCTGCAAACACTCTTTGAAATCCACATAAAACAAACAAAAAAAACTCTCTGTCCTTCCCCTTCAAACTCTCTCAGGGCTTTCTTTAAGGTGTTGACTTGTGTGGAACATCTGTGAGCAATGTGTTCTTCTTAATTACAGTTGGAGTTCAGCAGCAAAGAGCATCAGGAAGCATTACCACATCACTCACAGTTCAGCTCTCCAGCATTGTCCTGACCTCCTGAACCCTGACCTTAAATGACCTCTCCTCATACTCTCGGTTTAACTAGCTCAGCGGCTCTCAGTATCAGGTAAATCCTAGCCACTTCTCTTTAAACCACTATATACTCACTTATATGTACACATCTTCCTATAGGTATTTCCAAAGCACTTTCATATTCATGTCTGGGTATTCAGGGTTTTCAGTTTTGATTAAAACTGAACATTTAGATCATGTTGTAACAGATTGATGTAAAGTGATAGCTCTCTTGTATGAGATTTATTGGGTGTTGAGTTTCTATCAAATGGCTTAGTCTTGTACAGCAGGTCACTGAAGAGTCACTCGTATTAATGTGAAAAGTTGGGACTCGGTTTTGGCTTTCTGTTTTATTTCCTCGTGAAACTTATACAGGCATCTGAAAACACTTTTTGCTACTTGGAATATGATGTAATGAAGGCCTTTCCCCTATTCCCTAGGTAACTAAACAGAATTACAAACAGCTGAAGCCAGCATCTATTTTGTTACCAGAATAAAACCTGATTCAGTATTAGCAAGCACTTTAGAAGTTGTGTTGTGCTTCTGGGTCAATAACTTGAAACTCATTTTTGTCTATATTTGTTTGTTCAGTACATAAAAATGCAGTTTACAAATGCAGTATTTTACATGAATAGGCCTCTTTTAGGATATGCTTTAATTTCAGGGTGACCAATATAGCATCAAAATGAACCAAGGAAGCTGTTTAAAAGAAGACTGGGTGTTGAAAACTGCTAATTCATATTTACAGAAAGTCATGCAAGACATCCTCCCATACAAGAAGGAAAGGGGGAAATATCAAATAAAGGAAGTTAATTAAATCTTGTAATTTGAGTAAAAAAAAATATTTTCTTTTCTTCTTTTTTTCTTGGTCAGATTTATTTTGGATTTTATAATAATAATAATAATAATAATAATAATAATAATAATAATAATAATAATAATAATAATAATAATAATTCCTTAAATTATTATAGTGCTTTTCTGGACACTCAAAGCACTTTACACATTTTTGGGGGGAATGTCCTCATTCACCACCAGTGTGCAGCATCCACCTGGATGACGCGACGGCAGCCATGTTGCGCCAGACCGCACACCAGCTGATTGGTGGAGAGGAGACAGAGTGATGATCCAATTATGATATAGCCTCCTAGGGCTTGAATCTCCACATACGTGGAGAGCACATTTTAGCTCTTAAGTGGCTATTTAAAATACATTGAATGTTTTATATTTTGTTACAGACATACAGTGTCATCTTGCAACTGTTTTGCAGCATATGAAATGTCCCAAAAACTATTTTTAACTGTCCAAAATGGGGAAAAAAATTGTTTTTACACTCTGATAGTCAAAGCAAGTTTTAAAAAAAATCAATGTTAAATATGAAAAAGTGTTTTATGTAAATTCGGACCACGAGTCCACCAATATGGACATCATTTTTCTCTAAAAATACATCGTATCAAAAGATGATACTTAATTTTATTTAACTTTATTTTAATTAGGTTCTAATAAACCCAAATAGCAATAAAAAATGCATGTAAAAAACACCTTTGGCCTTAAGAGGATAGGGTTGGTTAGAAGGCCATGATGGACAGAGGCCAGTGGGAAATTTTGGCCAGGATGCTGTGGTTAAATCCCTACTCCTTTCAAAGGATTTTTAACAATCACAGAAAGTCAGGACCTCAGTTTAACATCTCATCTGAAAGACGGTGCTCACTGAGCAGCATAGAGTCCCCATCAATATACTGGGGCATTAGGACCCACACAGACTGCAGGTTGAACGCCTTCTGCTGGCCTACCTAACACCACTTCCAACAGCAACCTAGCTTTTCCGTGACCTAATATACTACTACTAAAAACTCTCTTAGGGGCTGATCACACCAAACATGCTTTTCCGTTCCAAAAACACGAGGCGCACCACACTGCCTTTTCTGCTGACAAAAAAAGAAGCTCGTGTGTTTTTTATGCCGCTAGACAATGACTGAATCAGCTGGGTATCAACTGAGTGTTGCTGTTGATATTGGTATAATTTTAATATTTAATAATATTGTTATTAAATGGAAACCCCGCCTCTGTTTTCATTTGATTGGAGAATGAAACAGACATGACTGACGTAACGTGCTTTTTCCGCTCAGTTGACTTTTTTCAACTGTGAGTGGTCATCAGCAAAAATGCGAGGCGCAGCAGGTGGTTAAGGAGACAGAGCGCATAAGCAGACGCAAAATGCTCGCAGCCATTAGTTAATGATTCAGTCCCTAACATAGTAATAGTAAAAATTGTGCATCATAATAATATCACATTCTTTCTCCTGATCTCTGATCTGTCAACTTTTATTGTTGAAAATATAAGTATGGTTAAACAAACAAAGTGACTTTTGACATTTTGTAAATAATTTGAAACAATATATTGTATAAAAATATACAGTTGAAGTCAGAATTATAAGCCCCCTTTTGAACTTTTTTCTTTTTAAAATATTTCCTAAATGATGTTTAACAGAGCAAGGAAATCTTCACAGTATGTCTGATAATATTTTTTCTTCTGGAGAAAGTCGTATTTGTTTTATTTTGGCTAGAATAGAATAAACCATTGTTATACAGTAACTTACTTAATTACCCTAACCTGCCTAGTTAACCTAATTAACCTAGTTAAGCCTTTAAATGTCACTTTAAGCTCTATAGAAGTGCCTTGAAAAATATCTAGTCAAATATTATTTACTGTCATCATGGCAAAGATAAAATTAATCAGTTATTAGAAATGAGTTATTAAAACTATTATGTTTAGAAATGTGCTGAAATAAAAGTCTTCTGTTCGTTAAACGGAAATTGGGGAAAAAATTAAACAGGGGGCTAATAATTCAGGGAGGCTAATAATTCTGACTTCAATGGTAAATGTCTAGAGAAATTTGAGCAATAACTGCAAAAGTACTGACAGATCATTACTGATTTTTACTATTCATCTTTGTAATGTAATTTACAGGACCAACCCAGGCAATACATTGTTTTAAGCTTATAGAAATGTCAATAAAAGACCTTTTCTTCATCAATAGTGGTCAGAAGAAAGAGCAAGGTACCATAATGCAAAATAAAAACCAAACACAACTGGGCAACTGTTATGGCCAAATGTGCATGATATTTTTACAATGTACATTAAAATGTATTCAAGATGGTTAGGAAAAAAATCCCATGTGGTTTCTTTCTCTCTCTCTCTCTCTCTCTCTCTGTCTCTGTCTCTGTGTCTGTCTCTCTCTGTCTCTCTGTCTGTCTGTTTGTTGTGGAGACTCTTGATTTTGACCGTTCAAAGGAACTAGCAGTAAACATTGCCTATGCTAAAGCACTGATGTCAGTTCGCGTGTAGCGCTAATGGAGTGGACTGACCTCAGTGCTAGGCAGGATTAGGCGTAGTGTGGCATGGTGATTAAGAGATCTTCCTTTAATTGTATTAGTCTGTCAACAGATGTTCCACTCATTATACAAGGAGGACTGGGAGCTCAGCTTAGTAGCTGCTGTTAAGTCTGCTTTATCTACTCCTGAGCAGGAACATTAGCACTAATAGAGTCATAGCGGCTTGCTGGTAGACTTTGCGCCAATTAATACTTGGTTGCGTGATGGGTTTTTAATTTGATCTCCGTTAAGCAACGGCCTTGTTGAGTTGTGATTGGAATTTCTGAAAAGTGGAGCACGATGGAAGTTTGAAAAATCCGCAACCTTTAGAGTGTCCAGAGTGGCTCTTTGACAAATCCTTTTATCCGCTTTAGAGCACTATGCGATCCAAGCGAGCTCAAATGACACAGGAGTAAAATTGCACAGGACGTATTGGGACAAACATCCCTGTTGCTGTTGCTTGTTCTCATTTCCCGGTTCCTCCTCTACGGCACGTCATGCAGAGGATGTGGAGAGGAGAGAAGGGTGAGGAATGTGGGAAGAGGAGGAGAAATGGGAACGAGGGGGTGGTTTAAGCTTCATCACAAGTCGAGCTGGAAGAGGAAGCCACCGATGTGGGGAAATAAACAGTCTGAAGTGGCTTAACTAGGTTTGCTAATCTGAAAATCCCCTTTGTTTAGTGGGATGCTGTTAGGTGTTTAATTGGTCTGCATTAAGCTCTCCAGTCATGTTTTCCATGAGAGAGGCTGTCATGTTTAAATGAGGTTTGTTGGGGGTTTGAAAACAATTGGACGACTTTGGAATCGAGAGTTGTTTTGCCACTCTTTGGGTTGTGAACAAGCTAAATTTTAATGATGGGTCAGGATGGTTGAGTAGTCATCTAACAAATTTAGGTTTGGTGTTTTGTGTGTGTGTGTTTTGCAGCCGTGCTTTCAGGAAATTCATTTGAAAATTAAACTTCCCACTGAGGGTTTCTCTTGTGCTGACAACATGTTGTTTACTGTGTTTTCAGTAACTGATTGGCCGTTAGCAATCTAAAAATTGCTGTTAGAATTTATCTCTCTATATTGAACAGCTTTTAGTCACTTTTCTGCCTAAATTATTTGAATGAATGAATAAATTACTTCAACAAAAGACAAAGTGGTTGTAATTGGATTTTAATTTTGTGCGTGCGTGTGTATGTTTGTGTCGTTTTTAGTTTTGTGTTAGGTTTTCAAGATGTTTTATGAAGTTGCTAGCAAGCCTATTTGTTTACATATTGCTATATTTTAGGACTTGGCTAACATTGCATATTAATAGCATGTTTTTAACATGAGTACACACTGCCAACACGTTTTGCCTTAAGTTAACATTGTTTTGAACATTGCGTTGGTTATTACTATTTCAATTGTAAGTTAGTGTTAGACTACTTCTACACTGTAAACCATTGTTGTTGCCTTCAATTAACTTCCCAGCAGGCACAGGATGTCAACATGACAATGTACCCATAGACTGTAAAAGATATCGACATAGTATCTGGGATGTCATCCATAGGTTTCTGATGAGCACAAATGAAGCTACAAGTGGGCGTGGCCAACTGACGCCATTTTGTTCACGCGCCATTGCACCGACTGGGAGTTACCAAAGAAGGGGCAGAGGCGGAGCATGAGCGGAGTAACAGATGCCTGCTAGCATATTGCTTAGATGGGCTTTTCTTGTGGAGAAACGATTAATACTTCATCACTTGCTACTCGTTTGAGTTCTGACCACTTGTGTTTGGTTGTATACTACATCAAAGTGTTAAGTCTTTTAGAAACACTGTTGTAATACACTGAGCCACTAAGCATTGTTATTATGACATTTTTCTGCTTCCAAACACTTCAGATATAGTCTGTGTTAGTGAATACAAGGCTATTTATGAAATCCAGGCATAACACTGTATGACAACATTTTAGATGACTGTCTTATAGCCTACAGCTAATGAATCAGTCAAATTTTGGAGTGCATTACAGTTCTAAAGAAAATTATAAATGATCTTAAATAAAAGAAATACATTCATAGAGATGATATACTGTATAAGTATTTAATTTCACTTACCTGGGAAATGGAGGTCACTTGAATGGTTCATGAGCACAATTAAGTGCACACAGCATGCCATATTATCTGATGATTGTAGGTAATAATTCCTAAAGGCAACTGACTGTGTAAAGCCACATAAAGGAAAACAAAAATATGATGTATATGCCGAGTTCAGCGGTTAATCTGCTGAGGTGACGTGACGGCGTGACCTAGCTGTCACTCAAGTGGCCAAACTCTTAATTATGCAGACTTCATATAACTTCATATAAATGAAACGGATAAATTACAAAAAATTCAACCCCCTCACAGTTGTCTTGAAAGGTAATATTAGCTACATACAGTTGATTTATTAGCCCCCCCTGTTTATTTTTCCCCAATTTCTGTTTAACAGAGAGATTTCTTTTCAACACATTTTTTAACATAATAGTTTTAATAACTCATTTCTAATAACTGATTTGTTTTACTTTTCCCATGATGACCGAAAATAATATTTGACTAAATATTTTTCAAGGCACTTCTATACAGCTTAAAGTGACGTTTAAAGGGTTAATTAGGTTAACTAGGCATAATAGGGTAATTAGTCACGTTATTGTATAATGATGGTTTGTTCTGTAGACTAGCAAAAAAATATATAGCTTAAATGGGGCTAATATTTATGACCTTAAAATGGCTTTTAAAAAATTTAAAACTGCTTTTATTTTAGCCTAAATAAAACAAATTAGACTTTCTCCAGAAGAAAAAATATTATCAGACATACTGTGAAAATTTCCTTGACTGTTTATTTGGGAAATGTTTAAAAAAGCAAAAAGAAATTAAAGGGGGCTAGTAATTCTGACTTCAACTGTACACCAAAATCAAAACATTTTTTTTCTGTTGTTAAGATGACCGTTTTAACATTGGGCTAATCAGAAATGTGCTCTATTTTGGAGCCTGGCCTAGCAGAAGTTTGATGAATTGCAGTTTCAGTTACTTCCATATTAGCTTCACGAGGGAGAGCAGGATGTTGCCACTTGGTTGTACCCCAATTTAGTCAGGACGTTGCATTTTGTTCGGAAATGAAAATCGGGGAGACGTCAAAACTCAACTCAAATGATCAAATTTCAACGTCTATGTTACAGCTTTACGTTGTGTGGACATTACCACTGACATCTATCGGACGTTGGATTTTGATTGCCATACCTGATGAATAAATGTCAATATTTTATGTCAATATGACGTTGGTTTAAGATGTTAGCTCGACATTGGATTTTGGTAACTTTTCAACACAATCTAAAATCAACCAAATATCAACATCATTTGAGGTTGTTATTAGATGTCAAAGGAACATTGACCTTAGACGCAGACTAGACATTGAATTTTGGTCACCTGACGTCATGACCTAAATCTAACCTCTTATGAGATTGTGCCTGCTGGGTTAAGTTGAATCAAATTAACTTTACAAGTCACTTCAACTTTAACATCAATTAAATGGACTTAAAGCATCAAGAAAAAAGCATAACTATATATAAAGCTATAACCATTTTTACAGTTTAGTGTTTTAAAAAATATATCAAAAGTTGCACATTTATGTTGGACTGGTTCAGCTGAAAAGGAAAATATTCAGAATTTAGTCGGTGTCATGTCATTCTTTGTTGGGGGATGAATTATCCCTTTAGATGGACTAGTCCATTTAGAAAGCCTGTCTTTTTTCCACATTTTGAGAAGTCAGTCCCAATGGGTGCAGACAAAGCATATCAGCATGCTAAAAATGACAGCGTTTGTAATTGACAATAGTTACTTGAGATTTATATGAGGTTGCAGGAAAACAAATTTCTGCACATCTGGAGCGAGTGGGATTTTTGTCTTTCCTGTATTTATTGTGGCTTGTTTTATTATGTATTTCCATCCTTTATCTCCCAAAGCCTTCAGCGTGGGAACCGCATATAACTGATGGCCGAGTGTGGAGGATAGTCGTGTTCTGGTTCTGAATGATACCTCTGGGCTAAAGCGGGAAAGCGTGGACATATCTCTCCATCTGCTTCCCTGTGACATCAAAGGAAAAGCCTTGGATTCTACGGCCTATATTTAAAACCTGCAGGAAGACATGTGTTATTCTGGCTCTCTTCCTGTAACCTAAGGCTGATCTCGAACACTCTTTTTCTCATTCTCTCTCACTTTGTCTGCTTTGTGCTGAAGTGGACACTCTTATGACTAAATGTTGTCATCTTATGGGCTTCTTTCATGTTATACAGTCTTCTTAAAGTGATAGTTCACCCCAGGGGCGTCGCTAGACCCAATTCACTGGGGCACGTGCCCCAGTAAAAATCTCCAGTGCCCCAGTAAATGCATTGAGATATGATTTACTTCATATGCAAGTGTATTTATTAAGAGTGGTAATTCCGAAATAAAGACGTTATTCTCTAAGTGCAACCGAACCAACGCTGGTGAAAGCAATGTGTTTAACCAAAAAGCAAACTGACGCATCTCCGCGTGTGCGCAAAGAACAGGCGCGCCTCTTGCAGGCGCTGCTCTGAGAGTCCCGGTAGTAAACATGCGCGCCAAAAAAGACGGCTACCTGCTTGTTACGCGCCGCTCATGCATTGTAAAACCAGCATAACAGCTTTTTTTGTATTGCAAGTGGACAAAACTAAAGTTTAAACAATATGATGGTGATCTTACTAAGCATGCCTCCTGATAGATTTTTTTGTATGAAGCAAAAAGGAGGGATGACGAGTCAGGGAGGTAAGATCTTATAAACCTTATTATCTGCCATGTGTCAAGTCTACAACAGATAATATAACATCCTATAACATATATATATATATATATATATATATATATATATATATATATATATATATATTTTGTATTTTATTGAATTGTCTATAGAATTTCATTAAAATGAAATTAATATTTATGCAAAAGTAATTTCTTAAATGATCTTAGCATCACTCCAGTTGTCTTAACATTGTTTTCCAGTTACATTTAAGATTATTTAGAAGAATAATATGTATATAAGAATAATAATATGTATATAAAAATAATGTATAATAATAAGAATACTTTTATTTATAATTTATAATTGTTTTAAAGATTATGACTTGAGAATATGATTTTACCTCAGCGCTGCACTTTTCTCCTTCGCCCTCGCGCTGAGTTCAGGTGACGGAGTGTTGTGAAGTAGTTAAACTCTCCTCAGTTTAATGTACAGTGTCAAACTTTCACAGGAATATCAGTATATTAATATAGGCTTTGCTAAAAGGGTGGTCAAATGTCTTTTTTTTACAGAAGCTAACAGACGCACAAGCTGCGACCACGGTGATGAGTCAACAATGCAAATATTGACTTATTTAAAGTAGGCTATAGGCTATAGCATACAGTAATTTTGTGTAAAGACATTTATAAAAATATGTAGCTAATATATCACAGGGGTTTGTGTAGCAGCGATTACGGGAGCATTAATTAAATCCTTTTTCCCGTGGAGCTAAACAAACACTGCACAGTGTAGCTGATGGAGACGCACAAAAATATATATTAATTATATATATTTTCGTCGGAAGAAAAATATTCTTTGAACGAATTTTGTTTTGTACAATTTGTATCTTAGTTTTTGTGGGTCAGTTATTTACAAAATAAACAAGAATAACTAATAAACTGAAGTGAAGCGATGTGCCTCAGGGTCCGCTATTTGCCGCGGCCAAAACACAAACTGTCTGTTAAATACAATCGTAATATAAATAAAATAAAAGTGAAATATTCAGTTTGGAATATTGAATCTTTGTTAACTGCATGATCAAAAATAAAAGAGCAGCCTTTATTATCACTCTTTATGACAAACATCCATTGATGAATAAGTTTTGCTTTAGTTTAATCAAAGCGTTTGAACTATTTGATATTTTAGTCAAAGTGGTCTGCATAACCAATGATTGAACTTATCCACCTGCGACCCACCCATAATTAAACATCATGTAGGCGAGCTGGCTTTGTGATTACCTGAACCGTGTATTAACGGCTGCACCAGCATAACCCGAGATCTGCGTATTAATAACAGCACCAGCAGATATAAGAGAGTTTGTTTCATAACAGCATTTTATGCTTCTTCAATATCCAATACTAAGAGAGTGACTCCATAAGGTACATAACCTGCGCACACTTGATTATTACTTTAATGTGTAAAGTCATGGACGCATCTCACAGCGCAAAGCATAACTTTTCCTTTAAATGTCCATGCTTAATATGTCATTGATGAGGTCTATCTATTGAAAGGGTTACAATATAGGCTATATATGCGCTACATAGCAGGGACGTTATATATATTGGCTACATTTTTTATACACTTCTTTACACAAAATTATTATTTGCTATAGCCTATATCCTACTTTAAATAAGTCAAAATATATGCGATTGTTGACTCATCACCGGTCGCAGCTTGTGCGTCTGTTAGCTTCTGTAAAAAAAGACATTTGACCAGCCTTTTAGCAAAGCCTATATTAATATACTGATATTCCTGTGCGATTATATATATATATATATATATATATATATATATATATATTTTTTTTTTTTTTTTATTTTTTTTATTTATTTATTTATTTTTTTTTTTTTTTGAGGGGGTGGGGGCGGGGGCACGTGCCCCAGTAGAGCTTTATGTCTAGCAACGCCCCTGGTTCACCCTCAAATTCTGTCTTCATTTACTCATCCTTCACTTGTGTTAAACCAGTTTGAGTTTCTTTCTTCTGTCGAACACAATTGATGAAGGTATTGAAGAATGTTGGAAAGAAGCAGCCATTAACGTTTTGGTTTCTACTATGGATGTCAGTGCTGTTGGTTTACAATATTGTTGAGAATATGGACAGAAAATAGTGAGGAATCCTGTTGTTTTTTAACCCACATGCCATGAAAGAAAAGAACACACCGAGAACATTACTTTTGCTGCTTATTTAAATTACAGTTTGAATATGTACAGTATTTTTGTTCATTAATGTTCAGTCGGCTTAAATTTGTATAAAAAATTCAGTAAGAGCCATAATTTGATTTAAAACAATGTATTAATAGTGTCCGGATTCATGTACAGTTTATACATGTTTATATGTTTAGTTGTGTTTGTTGATTTTACCCCTATTCTTTTGTTTGCAATGGTTTGCTCCACTCTTATTGGACTGTATAAGTTATATTATAATATAGAAAAGTGAAAGAAAGAAAACACAGTTATTTGATCGGAGTTTATTGTTATTCTGTTTGAAAATTCAGTAAACATCTTTAAATGGAAAGAAACACGAGTCAGTTTAATGCCTGGCTGATTTTGAAATTCTGGTAGTACAAAGTCCTTATTTTATGTTATTTTTTAAATTATTTTTGTTGAAATAACTAACTGGGTAGTAAATTTGTAGTTTCTTTCCCAGCATAATTTGTGGATTCCATTAAGAGGGAAAAATGTTGACAATAAGTGTTATTATAAGTGTTTTACTGTAAGTAAAGGGGAAGACTTTTTTAATCACCACTTATTTTAGGTATTTGGAAGAGTTTCAATTGAAGCTTTGAGTTCAGAGGTTATTCCTATGCAATAATTATTGTTTCTTCACTCAACAGTAAATTTGTTAATACCAGTTTTGAGATCCATCTCTTTTTACTTGTACCGTTCATATGTTATGTATGGGGGGAAAAAAATAATAATAATTTTGAACTGTAATAGTTAACCAAACCTTGTTTGTCAAAATTAAGTGATTAAGATGAACAAGCTCAGCAGTTTTAAATTAGATAAATAATTCTAATAAAAGTGATGAAATCTTGTTGTTTCAGAATGAATTTTGTTGGTTGGTTCCATTTAGCTAAATTAAGTTAACATAACATCATTCTGAAGTGTACACTACCTGACAAAAGTCTTATCGTTGATCCCAATTGTAAGAGCAACAAATAATAACTTGACTTCTAGTGGATTATTTGAAAAGGTAGTTTTTCTAATGAATCAACTGTTGAACTGTATCCCAATCATCACAAACACTGCAGAAGACCTATTGGAACCCACATGGATCCAAGATTCTCACAGAAATCAGTCAACTTTGATGAAGGAAAAATCATGGTTTGGGGTTACATTCATTATGGGGGCATGCCAGAGATCTGCAGAGTGATGTATCAAGACATTTGTGCTCCTTTTCATACTGTAGCCTCAAAATTCCTTAAAGCAAAGAAGGTCAAGGTGCTTCAGGATTGGCCAGCCTAGTCACCAGACATGAACATTATTGAACATGTCTGGGGTAAGATGGAGGAGGCATTGAGGATGAATCCAAAGAATCTTGATGAACTCTGTGAGTCCCACAAGAATGCTTTCTTTGCCATTCCAGATAACTTTATTAATAAGTTATTTGAGTCATTGCAGAGATGTATGCATGCAAGCTCATGGGAGTCAGACACAATATTAATTCTTTTTCCACCGCAGCATGATTTTATATTCTATACTGTATATTATTTCTGTTAAGTGACAAGACTTTTGTCTAAACAAAGTCAGACCTTACTGTCCTAATTAAATAATTAAAAATCAAGGCATGATCATATTTTATTTTGGTAAAATAAGTGTAATCTAGAGGCCCATGCCTTTCATAAAAGCCACTTCTGATACCAAATGATCAACTAGAAGTCAAGTTGTTATTTGTTGTTCTTAAAACTTGGATAGGCAACAAGATTTTTGTCAGGTAGTGTATTTTTGAGTGCAGGTTTGAACCATATGTGTAAATAATGTCACAAATCAAATATTTAGCTGAATGGTTTTATTATTATTAATTATACTCTCATCAAACAAGGTTTCTAGAAATTTTGCAAAAAATTGACACAATCTGTTTCTAAATTAACTTCTACCACCTCCTACACAGAGCCACAATGTTAATTAGACCGCATTGTTTGCTGTTCTTTAGCGGTGTATAAACCCACTTGTTTGCTAATGACCTGGACAAATAGAGGAATATCTGCGACAGGGTGTAAAAGAGTTTCAGGCTCATGACAGGACGAACCCGTATGCTGTGTTTGTGAGAACACAGGTGATGCATCATCGTGTACATGACACTATTAGAGCATAATTTGGTTGCCTCCAATTAGCTTAGCATGCCATGCTCTGGTGACTACTGACAGTCCACTTCTCTTGCTTTATTGACACTGTGGCCTTTGCTTGGCTGGAACTCTTTTGAATTTGGCCTCTAGTGATGCATTAAAATCCAATGGGGAGGTTATTATAGTAAGATCTGCTGATGTTTTTTATTTCATTATTTTATTTGCATGTTCTTCTCATTTAATTAGCAGGTAACTGACAATTTTAGTTGTTGTCTATGTAGTAGTGGTGT
This sequence comes from Danio aesculapii, assembly GCF_903798145.1. Lineage (NCBI taxonomy): Eukaryota > Metazoa > Chordata > Actinopteri > Cypriniformes > Danionidae > Danio > Danio aesculapii. Next base: position 29,831,557 of record NC_079453.1, on the reverse strand, counting down.
TTATGAAGGTCAGAATTCCAAATCTTAACTGCGTACTAAAAATAATAATAAAAATAAATAAACAAAGAGAAAGCATTTAGACTTTAAAGTCTTTTTTCTCTTTCTTTTGAGAAAAAAATCTCATTATCATGTTTCAGTGTCTGACATTATACTAAGATAAACTTTGCAAAGATAAATTCTAAAGTTAAAGGTCCGAAATTTCAATATGACCATGACGTCTTTATGCTTTTTAGCTCTGTATTTTATTATTGTATTGTCTGATTTTATAATTATTAGCCCCCCTGTTCATTTTTTCCCCAATTTCTGTTTAACAGAGAGAAGATTTTTTTTTCAACACATTTCTAAACATAATAGTTTTAATAACTAATTTCTAATAACTGATTTCTTTTATCTTTGCCATGATGACAGTAAATAATATTTGACTAGATATTTTTCAAGACACTTCTATACCGCTTAAAGTGACATTTAAAGGCTTAACTAGGTTAATTAGGTTAACTAGGCAGGTTAGGGTAATTAGGCAAGTTATTGTATAATGATGGTTTGTTCTGTTGACTATCGAAAAATATTAGCTTAAAGGAGATAATACATTTGTCCTTAAAATGGAACAATTAAGACTTTCTCCAAAAGAAAAAAATATTATCAGACATAATGTGAAAATTTCCTTGCTCTGTTCATTTGGGAAATATATTTAAAAAAGTCAAAAACGTCAAAAAAAAATCAAAGCAGGGATAATAATTCTGATTCAACTATATATATATATATATATATATATATATATATATATATATATATATATATATATATATATATATATATATATATAAATATGTGTGTATGTGTGTATGTGTATCTGTGTGTATATATATGTGTGTGTATCTGTGTGTATATATGTGTGTCTGTGTATATATATGTGTGTGTATATATATATATATGTGTATGTGTGTGTATATATATATGTGTATTTATGTGTTTTTCTTTTTGGCTTTGTCCCTTTATTAATCCGAGGTCGTCACAGTGGAATGAACCGCCAACTTATCCAGCACATGTTTTACGCAGCGGAGGCCCTTCCAGCTGCAACCCATCCCTGGGAAACACCCATACACACTCACTCACACTCATACACTACGGACAATTTAGCCTTCCCAATTCACCTGTACCGCATGTCTTTGGACTGTGAGGGAAACCGTAGTACCCGGAGGAAACCCACGCGAACGCAGGCAAAACATGCAAACTCCACACAGAAACGCCAACCGACCCAGCCAAGGCTCGAACCAGCGACCTTCTTGCTGTAAGGCGACAGCACTACTTACTGCGCCACTGTGTCACCTATTTCTCAAAACATTTAGTCATTTGTGCACATCATAGTCGCAGTTTCTCATTCCTTCCAACAAATTGCAAATGCTTTTGGACATGCATCAGTTGCTTTCATACAACTCTCTGCTGTTTATAACATTATCAGTTGCTTATGTCATGTCAGTCAAAATTAACTAAACTTGTGAATGCTGAATAGTCATTCCATATAAAACTAAGAGTCCTGATTTCATTACTTGAGTCATTACATACAAACATGTTGAACTAGTTGTCAAAATCTGTCAAGCAACTTTCATTAAAAAAAAATTAAATCAGTTTTTTCCTGAAAATGTCTTCTAAAATGAACAATTTCGTGAATGATTTACAGACCTATATATGTTGTAGGTTCACTTCCAATATGTACTGCAACATTGTTTACAGTTGTGCACAGCTGTACCCAAAGTTTGTTGTAAATAAGGGTGGATTTATTCTTTTGCACAATGCTGTGAACAAATTAGAATTGCAAAGAGCAAGTATGCAGTAAAAATGTGAAACATACATATTCAGTGTCTTGTACTCAGATACCTCACTAAATGCAGTGATGTCTAACTTTACTGTAGTTTTCAAATGGCTGTGCAAAGAGTATATATACTTAGTGCCTATATATATATATATATATATATAGTGCTGTCTTGAGCATTTTCAGGAAGTGTCACCAAAATCTGACTTTTTTTGCATTAGAAAAAATGTGCAGAGTAAACTGTCATAATGAAAACAAGACAAAGCCATTTGACAATCTTGTTCATAAACAATTGAGCATTTTCATCTTGTAGACGCTCACACTTTCATTGACTTTAATTTTGAGGAATGAGCTATCCATTTAGAGCAAGTGACACGCTTTTGCAGTAACTAATTGTTACTAATTGCAGTTTGTACTAATTGTTTTGAGAAATGCATGAACTGTTGTGCAAATGTAAATAGTGTTGTGAGAAATGTACCAAAGCGACTGAGAAAAACTGTAAATATGTTTTCATTATTTTTAAAAAAGAAATTATAATAATGAAAATGAAAACTTTGAAAAGTCTCAAGTGCTTTGGCCCTTACAAAGCCTCGGTGCTTTTTCTATTGGCCACTTCCTTTCCAGCAAATTGTCTTTCCCTCATAAAAGCACATTAACCAGCATTACTTAATCTCTGGGGCTGGAAAATTTGTTGACTCCCTGACTTGTATTCACACAATCGACAGTGTTAATCACGGTCTCCCTCGAGTCTTTAATTGGCCTTCCATACAGCAGTGTGCAGCTGTGCGTCTCCATTAAATGTGAACATGGAGCCGCTCTGGATCTGCGCGGCCAAACCTCATCGTTACAGCAGAGCCGCACTTAAACACAGAGGAAACATGTCTGAAAGATTCCAGCCTGCTTTTCTGTCCCAAACCGCATATAGGAGATTCTTAAAGTGTTTTTTGAACGTATGGGTTATTATGTAATTTGGGAGAAGTAATTGTGGTAATTATGTAGGGTCTAGAGTTATTTTATCCTGCATCCGTGAAATGGGAGGGTAAGTCCCCTTAATTTAAGCACTCCCTGGTGCATTTGAAAGTCAAATGAAGCGTTCAGTCTTGAGCTGTCTAGACGAAGACAAAGAGCATGATGCTGCTTTTTTGTGTCTGATTGATCTATGGCATCTTTTTTAAGAAACTGGTCACTAAAAGAGAAGTCAGTAGACCTACTTGTGGCCTTGTAGCATTTGTCTGCATGTGTCTTTGACGTCTGTGTGGCTGTATGTGTTTGTTTATGATTCTTGCTCTTGCTAGAATCACAGTTGCCCAGCTGTGTGCCATTACGTCACCAAAGTTAACTTCGGACCACAGAAGATTGGGACAGAGCTGTAGACTAGGAATACACATATGCCAGAGCCTTCTTTTCTAGTAAAGCTTTGCTATTGATTCCATCATCTGGATCCATCATTTTCAGATGACATCCATTAATAAAAGATTATTATTTATGTATAATAATAATAATAATAATAATAATAATAATAATAATAACAATATTAATAATAATTGTTATTGTTAATCATAATAATAATAATTGATATTATTATTATTTATAATAATTATAATAACAATGATAATAATAATAATAATAATAATAATAATAATTATTATTATTATTATTATTATTATTATTATTATTATTATTATTATTATTATACTAATAATATCGGTCAAAATAACAATACTACTACTAATAAAACAAATATATAATTATAATTTAATTAAAATGTTAAAACTCATTGAATGTTTATGTAACATTCACTGTAAGTCTGCAGTTATTTAATCATTCCTTTTACATATATTTTAAAATGTTTTTTCAAGAAAAATAACAAATTATACATAAATAAATGCATATCAATATATTATATAGATATTTTTTCATTATTGTTTTAATTTTAGATTTTTTTTTGCTTTAGTTAAAATAATATAATATAATAATATATAATGTAATTCTAAAGGTTAGTTCTTGTTTAATATGTATGTTGTATGTGTATGTGTAATATGTACCAGAAAGGCTCTATTTATTGAACCATGGTGTTTTTCATTATCATTTCTTCAGTCTTCAACATCAAATGGATCAGAAATCAATGCCTGTGCTGACCTAAAGCTCAGTTATTATCAGTTGTTGTTGTTTTTTTATCAGCTGCTGTTTATTTTTGGTAATCGTTATACAATCAAAATTTTAATATTTTTAAAGATACTTTGATCAGCAGAAAGATAAAAAGTTACTGCAAATATGAAAGCAATAAAAAGGTTAATCAATTGTGAAATAATATTTATGTAATATTCTGAAATGTTTTTTTTTCTGAAAAATTTTACACAACGTTTATAAATATTGCTTTTATTTATTTATTTGTTTGTTTGTTTGTTTGGATTATATAAATTAGACATTGGTATTATTATTATTATTATTATTAGTAGTAGTAGTAGTAATATATTAATACTACTACTGCTACTGCTAATAATATTTATTATTATTATTATTATTATTATTTATGCTTTTAGAGTATGAAATCTTATCAAATATATTTCAAAAGAGAAGTTTCAGTAGAAAATATGACACTAGAGACAACAGAGCAATGACTGTGAAATCATAGGAATAAATTACGTTGATTATTAAATTAAATGATTTATTGATTAATTAATGAATAATTGTTTAAAATATTTTTAATATTTCCAATAAAATACACAATCTGAATCTTGGCCTACTTTATAATATCAACGGCTTCATGCAACTTGCTCTGTCTCTATTTTTTTTTAAGATGCTTTGACCAGCAGAAAGATAAACAGTTACTGTAAATATGAAGGTAATAAAAAGGTTGATCAATTGTGAAATAATATTTGTGTAATATTCTGAAATTTTTTTCCCTAATGAATTTTACACACCATTTATAAATAGTGTTTTTATTTATTTGTTTGTTTAGTTGGTGGGTTGTTTGTTTGTTTATATATTTGTTTGTTTGGATTAGTATTAATACTACTACTACTACTACTACTACTATTAATAATAATAATAAAATTAACAATAACAATATCATTATTATTATTGTTGTTGTTGTTTTATTATTATTATTGTTGTTGTTGTTTTATTATTTATAATAATAATAATAATAATAATAATAATAATAATAATATTGTTGTTGTTATCATCATCATTTTCATTATTATAATTTTATTGTTGTTATTATGGTGGCTTGAAAAGCCAGCATACTGTTATCTATCTTAAACTTCTTCTTCTTCTTCTTCTTCTTCTTCTACTTCTTCTTCTTCTTCTTCTTCTTCTTCTTCTTCTTCTTCTTCTTCTTCTTCTTCTTCTTATTATTATTATTATTAGGCTGGCTTGTCAAAGCCAACCTACTGTTATCCTATTTAAACTTATTATTTTTTTTTTTTTATTCTTCTGAGACTAAATTTGCAAGACTATCTCCTCCTAGAGCTTTCGAGCTATGACCACCAAACTCGCACCAGACCTCCAAACTATTCTGACTCGCGTTGCTATATCTTTTCCGACTGATCCGACTTTCGGTTTTCCGAAAAACGTCCCGGGACCACCGGAAAAATCCCATAGACTTAACATAGGATCAAACTTTGTGAGCTCATAACTCTGCGTCAGACTGTCGCACAGACTTCTAACTGGGCTCATTTAACTCAGATTATCAATCTGCCAATGACTGATCACCTTTAAACTTTCTAGCCACACCCTAGCAACCACTTTTGGACCGTAGAAACTGTCCCATAGACTTCCATTGTAAAAGACTGCCATTGACTTAACATTGAATCAAACTCTGAGAGCTCATAACTCTGCATCAGACTGTCATACAGACTTATGGCTGAGCTCATTTAACTCAGACTACCAAACTGCCAATCACTGATGAGCTTTTAACTTTCTAGCCACACCCTAACTACCAGATACTACACCCTAGCAACAACTGTCCCATAGACTTCCATTGCAAAAGACTGTCATTGACTTAACATTAGATCAAACTTTGTGACCTCATAGCTTTCCATCAGACTGTCATACTTATGGGTGAGCTTTATCTATCTATCTATCTATCTATCTATCTATCTATCTATCTATCTATCTATCTATCTATCTATCTATCTATCTATCTATCTATCTATCTATCTATCTATCTATCTATCTATCTATCTATCTATCTATCTATCTATCTATTTATAAACTGTTTTTATCTATCTATCTATCTATCTATCTATCTATCTATCTATCTATCTATCTATCTATCTATCTATCTATCTATCTATCTATCTATCTATCTATCTATCTATCTATCTATCTATCTATCTATCTATCTATCTATCTATCTATTATAAACTGTTTTTATCTATCTATCTATCTATCTATCTATCTATCTATCTATCTATCTATCTATCTATCTATCTATCTATCTATCTATCTATCTATCTATCTATCTATCTATCTATCTATCTATCTATCTATCTATCTATCAACTGTTTTTATCTATCTATCTATCTATCTATCTATCTATCTATCTATCTATCTATCTATCTATCTATCTATCTATCTATCTATCTATCTATCTATCTATCTATCAACTGTTTTTATCTATCTATCTATCTATCTATCTATCTATCTATCTATCTATCTATCTATCTATCTATCTATCTATCTATCTATCTATAAACTGTTTTTATCTATCTATCTATCTATCTATCTATCTATCTATCTATCTATCTATCTATCTATCTATCTATCTATCTATCTATCTATCTATCTATCTATCTATCTATCTATCTATCTATCTATCTATCTATCTATCTATAAACTGTTTTATCTATCTATCTATCTATCTATCTATCTATCTATCTATCTATCTATCTATCTATCTATCTATCTGTCTGTCTGTCTGTCTGTCTGTCTGTCTGTCTGTCTGTCTGTCTGTCTGTCTGTCTGTCTGTCTGTCTGTCTGTCTGTCTGTCTGTCTATCTATCTATCTATCTATCTATCTATCTATCTATCTATAAACTGTTTTTATCTATCTATCTATCTATCTATCTATCTATCTATCTATCTATCTATCTATCTATCTATCTATCTATCTATCTATCTATCTATCTATCTATCTATCTATCTATCTATCTATCTATCTATAAACTGTTTTTATCTATCTATCTATCTATCTATCTATCTATCTATCTATCTATCTATCTATCTATCTATCTATCTATCTATCTATCTATCTATCTATCTATCTATCTATCTATCTATCTATCTATCTATCTATCTATCTATCATGCTAATAACATGCAAATTCATGCTAGAATCATGCTAGTAACATGCTAATTCATGCTAGATTCATGCTAGTAACATGCTAATTCATGTTAGAATCATGCTAATAACATGTTAATTCATGCTAGAATGATGCTAGTAACATGCTAATTCATGCTGGAATCATGCTACTAACATGCTAATCCATGCTAGAATCATCCTAGTAACATGCTAATTCATGCTAGAATCATGCTAGTAACATGCTAGTTCATGGTAGAATCATGCTAGTAACATGCTAATTCATGTTAGAATCATGCTAGTAACATGCTAATTCATGGTAGAATAATGCTAGTAACATGCTAATTCATGCTAGAATCTTGCTAATAACATGCTAATTCATGCTAGAATCATGCTAATTCATGCTAGAATCATGCTAGTAACATGCTAGTTCATGCTAGAATCATGCTAGTAACATGCTAATTCATGCTAGAATCATGCTAAAAACATGCAAATTCATGCTAGAATCATGCTAGTAACATGCTAATTCATGCTAGAATCTTGCTGGTAACATGCTAATTCATGCTAGAATCATGTTGGTAACATGCTATATCATGCTAGAATCATGCTAGTAACATGCTAATTCATGTTAGAATCATGCTAATAACATGTTAATTCATGCTAGAATCATGCTAGTAACATGCTAATTCATGCTAGAATCATGCTAGTAACATGCTAATCCATGCTAGAATCATCCTAGTAACATGCTAATTCATGCTAGAATCAAGCTAATAACATGCTAGTTCATGGTAGAATCATGCTAGTAACATGCTAATTCATGTTAGAATCATGCTAGTAACATGCTAATTCATGCTAGAATCATGCTAGTAACATGCTAGAATCTTGCTAATAACAAGCTAGTTCATGCTAGAATGATGCTAGTAACATGCTAATTCATGCTGGAATCATGCTACTAACATGCTAATCCATGCTAGAATCATCCTAGTAACATGCTAATTCATGCTAGAATCATGCTAGTAACATGCTAGTTCATGGTAGAATCATGCTAGTAACATGCTAATTCATGTTAGAATCATGCTAGTAACATGCTAATTCATGGTAGAATAATGCTAGTAACATGCTAATTCATGCTAGAATCTTGCTAATAACATGCTAATTCATGCTAGAATCATGCTAATTCATGCTAGAATCATGCTAGTAACATGCTAGTTCATGCTAGAATCATGCTAGTAACATGCTAATTCATGCTAGAATCATGCTAAAAACATGCAAATTCATGCTAGAATCATGCTAGTAACATGCTAATTCATGCTAGAATCTTGCTGGTAACATGCTAATTCATGCTAGAATCATGTTGGTAACATGCTATATCATGCTAGAATCATGCTAGTAACATGCTAATTCATGTTAGAATCATGCTAATAACATGTTAATTCATGCTAGAATCATGCTAGTAACATGCTAATTCATGCTAGAATCATGCTAATAACATGTTAGTTCATGCTAGAATCATGCTAGTAACATGCTAGTTCATGCTAGAATCATGCTAGTAAGATGCTAATCCATGCTAGAATCATCCTAGTAACATGCTAATTCATGCTAGAATCATGCTAATAACATGCTAGTTCATGGTAGAATCATGCTAGTAACATGCTAATTCATGTTAGAATCATGCTAGTAACATGCTAATTCATGCTAGAATCATGCTAGTAACATGCTAATTCATGCTAGAATCTTGCTAATAACAAGCTAATTCATGCTAGAATCATGCTAGTAACATGCTAGTTCATGCTAGAATCATGCTAATAACATGTTAGTTCATGCTAGAATCATGCTAGTAACATGCTAGTTCATGCTAGAATCATGCTAGTAACATGCTAATTCATGCTAGAATCATGCTAATAACATGCTAATTCATGTTAGAATCATGTTAGTAACATGCTAATTCATGCTAGAATCTTGCTAATAACATGCTAATTCATGCTAGAATCATGCTAGTAACATGCTAATTCATGCTAGAATCATGCTAATAACATGCTAATTCATGCTAGAATCATGTTAGTAACATGCTAATTCATGCTAGAATCATGCTAATAACATGCTAATTCATGGTAAAATCATGCTAATGACATGCTAATCATTCTATCTATCCATCCATCCATCCATCCATCCATCCATCCATCTATCTATCTTTTCATACTTTTTAAAACTACTTTAAACTAAATAAACTATTACCAAGGCTTTGTCAAGCCAGCCTCAAAGTTTGTCCTCAAACTTTAATAATCTAGTTATGGTGGCTTGAAAAGCCAGCATACTGTTATCTATCTTAAACTTATTATTCTTCTTCTTCTTCTTCTTCTTCTTCTTCTTCTTCTTCTTCTTCTTCTTCTTCTTATTCTTCTGAGACTAATTTCTAAGTGTATCTCCTCCTAGGCCTTTCAAGCTACATACTTCAAACTTTCGTCAAACCTTCAAACTGGTCTGACTCGGGTTGCTATATCTTTTCTAACTGATCCGACCTTGGGTTTTCCGAAAAACGACCCAGAAAAATCCCAAAAGTCCCATTGACTTAACATTGGGTCAAACTTCGTGAGCTCATAACTCTGCATCAGACTGTCCTACAGACTTCTAACTGGACTCATTTAACTCAGTCTAGCCAGCAGCCAATAACTGATGACTTTTTAACTTACTAGCCACTCCCTAGCAACCACTTACAGCACCCTAGCAACTGTCCCATAGACTTCCATTGTAAAAGACTCCCATTTACTTAACATTGGATCAACCTTTGTGAGCTCATAACTCTGCATCAGACTGTCCTACAGACTAGAGTCTGGCCTCATTCAACTCAGTCTAGCCAGCAGCCAATCACTGATTACCTTTAAACTTACTAGCCACTCCCTAGCAACCAATTTCAGCACCCTAGCAACTGTCCCAGAGACTGTGACTAGCTATTCTAACACACGCTAACAGTTTTAACATCCTACTGACATGCTAATCTTGCTAGAAAGGTGCTAGCAACACGATAGTGACATGCTAGTCATGCTAGTAACATGCTAATTCATGCTAGAATCATGCTAACAACATGCTAATTCATGCTAGAAACAAGCTGACTCATGCTAGAATCATGCTAGTAACATGCTAGTTACATGCTAATTAATGCTAGAATCATGCTAGTTACATGCTAATTCATGCTAGAAACATGCTAATTCATGCTAGAATCATGCTAACAATATGCTAATTCATGCTAAAAACATGCTAGTAACATGCTAATTCATGCTAGAAACATGCTAGTAACATGCTAGAATCATGCTAGTAACATGCTAATTCATGCTAGAATCATGCTAATAACATGCTAATTCATGCTAGAATCATGCTAATAACATGCTAATTCATGCTAGAATCATCCTAGTAACATGCTAATTCATGCTAGAATCATGCTAATAGCATACTAATTCATGCTAGAATCATGCTAGTAACATGCTAATCCATGCTAGAATCATGCTAGAAAATGCTAATTCATGCTAGAATCATGCTAATAGCATGCTAATTCATGCTAGAATCATGCTAGTAACATGCTAATTCATGCTAGAAACATGCTAGTAACATGCTAATTAATGCTAGAATCATGCTAGTAACATGCTAATTCATGCTAGAAACATGCTAGTAACATGCTAATTCATGCTAGAATCCTGCTAGTAACATGCTAATTCATGCTAGAAACATGCTAGTAACATGCTAATTCATGCTAGAATCATGCTAGTAACATGCTAATTCATGCTAGAATCATGCTAATAACATGCTAATTCATGCTAGAAACATGCTAATTCATGCTAGAATCATGCTAATAACATGCTAATTCATGCTAGAAACATGCTAGTAACATGCTAATTAATGCTAGAAACATGCTAGTAACATGCTAATTCATGCTAGAATCATGCTAGTAACATGCTAATTCATGCTAGAAACATGCTAGTAACATGCTAATTCATGCTAGAATCATGCTAGTAACATGCTAATTCATGCTAGAATCATGCTAGAAACATGCTAATTCATGCTAGAATCATGCTAGAAACATGCTAATTCATGCTAGAATCTTGCTAGTAACATGCTAATTCATGCTAGAATCATGCTAGAAACATGCTAATTCATGCTAGAATCATGCTAATAACATGCTAATTCATGCTATAAACATGCTAGTAACATGCTAATTCATGCTAGAATCATGCTAGTTACATGCTAATCCATGCTAGAATCATGCTAGAAACATGCTAATTCATGCTAGAATCATGCTAATAGCATGCTAATTCATGCTAGAATCATGCTAGTAGCATGCTAATTCATGCTAGAATCATGCTAGTAACATGCTAATTCATGCTAGAATCATGCTAGTAACATGCTAATTCATGCTAGAAACATGCTAGTAACATGCTAATTCATGCTAGAATCATGCTAGTAACATGCTAATTCATGCTAGAATCATGCTAATAACATGCTAATTCATGCTAGAAACATGCTAATTCATGCTACAATCATGCTAATAACATGCTAAATCATGCTAGAAACATGTTAGTAACATGCTAATTCATGCTAGAAACATGCTAGTAACATGCTAATTCATGCTAGAATCATGCTAGTAACATGCTAACTCATGCTAGAAACATGCTAGTAGAATGCTAATTCATGCTAGAATCATGCTAATTCATGCTAGAAACATGCTAGTAACATGCTAATTCATGCTAGAATCATGCTAGTTACATGCTAATTTATGTTAGAATCATGCTAGTTACTTGCTAATTCATGCTAGTAACATGCTAATTCAGACTCGGCTTTTCAAGCCACCATAAAGTTTGTCCTCAAACTTTAATATCTAGTTATTATTATTATTCTTCTGAGACTAATTTCTAAGTGTATCTCCTCCTAGGCCTTTCAAGCTACATACTTCAAACTTTCGTCAAACCTTCAAACTGGTCTGACTCGGGTTGCTATATCTTTTCTAACTGATCCGACCTTGGGTTTTCCGAAAAACGACCCAGAAAAATCCCAAAAGTCCCATTGACTTAACATTGGGTCAAACTTTGTGAGCCCATAACTCTGCATCAGACTGTCCTACAGACTTCTAACTGGACTCATTTAACTCAGTCTAGCCAGCAGCCAATAACTGATGACTTTTTAACTTACTAGCCACTCCCTAGCAACCACTTACAGCACCCTAGCAACTGTCCCATAGACTTCCATTGTAAAAGACTCCCATTTACTTAACATTGGATCAACCTTTGTGAGCTCATAACTCTGCATCAGACTGTCCTACAGACTAGAGTCTGGCCTCATTCAACTCAGTCTAGCCAGCAGCCAATCACTGATTACCTTTAAACTTACTAGCCACTCCCTAGCAACCAATTTCAGCACCCTATCAACTGTCCCAGAGACTGTGACTAGCTATTCTAACACACGCTAACAGTTTTAACATCCTACTGACATGCTAATCTTGCTAGAAAGGTGCTAGCAACACGATAGTGACATGCTAGTCATGCTAGTAACATGCTAATTCATGCTAGAATCATGCTAACAACATGCTAATTCATGCTAGAAACAAGCTGACTCATGCTAGAATCATGCTAGTAACATGCTAGTTACATGCTAATTAATGCTAGAATCATGCTAACAACATGCTAATTCATGCTAGAAACATGCTAATAACATGCTAATTCATGCTAGAAACATGCTAGTAACATGCGAGAATCATGTTAGTAACATGCTAATTCATGCTAGAATCATGCTAATAACATGCTAATTCATGCTAGAATCATGCTAGTAACATGCTAATTCATGCTAGAAACATGCTAGTAACATGCTAATTCATGCTAGTAACATGCTAATTCATGCTAGAATCATGCTAGTAACATGCTAATTCATGCTAGAAACATGCTAGTAACATGCTAATTCATGGTAGAAACATGTTAGTAACATGCTAATCCATGCTAGAATCATGCTAGTAACATGCTAATTCATGCTAGAATCATGCTAGTAAAATGCTAATTCATGCTAGAATCATGCTAGTAACATGCTAATTCATGCTAGAATCATGCTAGTAACATGCTAATTGATGCTAGAAACATGCTAGTAACATGCTAATTCATGCTAGTAACATGCTAATTCATGCTAGAATCATGCTAGTAACATGCTAATTCATGCTAGAATCATGCTAGTAACATGCTAATTCATGCTAGAATCATGCTAATAACATGCTAATTCATGCTAGAATCATGCTAGTAACATGTTAATTCATGCTAGAAACATGCTAATTCATGCTAGAATCATGCTAATAACATGCTAAATGATGCTAGAATCATGCTAATAACATGCTAATTCATGCTAGAAACATGCTAATTCATGCTAGAAACATGCTAGTAACATGCTAATTCATGCTAGAATCATGCTAGTAACATGCTAATTCATGCTAGAATCATGCTAGTTACATGCTAATCCATGCTAGAATCATGCTAGTAACATGCTAATTCATGCTAGAATCATGCTAGTAACATGCTAATTCATGCTAGAATCATGCTAGTAACATGCTAATTCATGCTAGAATCATGCTAATAACATGCTAATTCATGCTAGAATCATGCTAGTAACATGCTAATTCATGCTAGAATCATGCTAGTAACATGCTAATTCATGCTAGAAACATGCTAATTCATGCTAGAATCATGCTAGTAACATGCTAATTCATGCTAGAATCATGCTAATAACATGTTAATTCATGCTAGAAACATGCCAATTCATGCTAGAATCATGCTAATAACATGCTAAATGATGCTAGAAACATGCTAGTAACATGCTAATTCGTGCTAGAAACATGCTAGTAACATGCTAATTCATGCTAGAATCATGCTAGTAACATGCTAATTCATGCTAGAATCATGCTAGTAACATGCTAATTCATGCTAGAATCATGCTAATAACATGCTAATTCATGCTAGAAACATGCTAATTCATGCTAGAATCATGCTAATAACATGCTAGTAACATGCTAATTCATGCTAGAAACATGCTAGTAACATGCTAATTCATGCTAGAATCATGCTAGTAACATGCTAATTCATGCTAGAAACATGCTAGTAACATGCTAACTCATGCTAGAAACATGCTAGTAACATGCTAATTCATGCTAGAATCATGCTAATTCATGCTAGAAACATGCTAGAAACATGCTAATTCATGCAAGAATCATGCTAGTTACATGCTAATTTATGTTAGAATCATGCTAGTTACTTGCTAATTCATGCTAGTAACATGCTAATTCAGACTCGGCTTTTCAAGCCACCATAAAGTTTGTCCTCAAACTTTAATATCTAGTTATTATTATTATTATTATTATCATTATTATTATTATTATTATTATTATTATTATTGTATTTATTATTATAATAATCATAACACTAACACTATTATTATAATTATTTATGCTTTTAGAGTATCAAATCTGGTTATTAAATAAAATTCAGAAGTAGAAGTTTCAGTAGTAAATATGACACTAGAGACAACAGAGCAATGCCTGTGAAATCACAAGAAGAAATTACATAGATTAATAAATTAAATGATTTATTGATTATTGAATGATTAATTGTTTAAAATAAAATATTTCCAATGAAACACACAATCTCAATCTTGGCCTACTTTATAATATTAACGGCTCCATGCAACTTGTTCTGTCTCTAGAGAAGACGTCTGTTCTGATTGGCCCATGGCAGGTGTTAATTTGTAAAGGAAACTGGTGAAGCTGATAGTGTGCTTGTTTGTCATCTGGAGAGTGCAGGGGATCTGTGTTTCTGTGCCTCTGTGTGACGTCTATTTGAGGATTGCTCTTAAAGGCCATCAAAGAAAAAAAATCTCTCCTCTAAGCTGCTTTTCTTCAACACTCTTCCAAGCTACATGTAAAGCTGTGTACAGTCGCCGAGCGCACCTTCACAAATCCCCCCTTTTTTTGGACACATGCTTAACCTGCTTTGAATAAAACTTGAGATGACATCAGACGAATACGGGAACGTCAAAGGACCACGGGGAGGTTTGAAGTGCTGCGTATGCGTATATGTGTGTGAGTTTTAGATAGTGAGTAAGTGTCTTTGTAAATGTCACTTTAGTGTGTGTGTGTGTGTGGAGTCCTGCAGTTCCTGCTTCCTGTAGAGTGAGGTGATTACCGTCTATCAGTCACACCAACCCTGCCTTCAGATCCATAGTGCACATAGCGCTGTCCTCATAGCAACAGGGCTAAAAATTGTCAATGGGAAATGCAGTGGATTTCTCAATGATGGCATCATTCTAGGTTTTCAAACAAGGTTAATGCAAGACACTGCTGGTGAGTAAGGTAAAACCGTCAAGTAATAGTTATCACCAGTCAAATGTAATGCAAAAGATTTAAGTTCTTTGTATTGCAAGTTTCTAAAATGTAATGTTTAAATATGCAAATAAAACATTATTTTGTTAAATATCCACTAATGTGCATTTATTTCTAGCACACAAATCTGAACATTTGATGAAGTCTGGTTCAAACTTTATATTTCATTAGTTTAATCGTTCATTTGTTCATTTTTAAAATAAAATTAAAAAATATTTTAAATAAAATAAAATATTTAATCAAAATATAAATGAATGAAAATTTTGTCAACCAGCCAATCAATTTTGACCATAAAAATCTACACTCGCCGGCTACTTTATTAGGTACACCTGTCCAACTGCACAAATTTCTAATCAGCCAATCACATGGAAGCAACTCAATGCATTTAGACATGTAGACACGGTCAAAACAATCTGCTGCAGGTCAAACTGAGCATCAGAATGGGGAAGAAAGGTGACTTTGAACATGGCATTGTTGTTGGTGCCAGACAGGTTGGTTTGAGTATTTCAGAAACTGCTGATCTACTGGGATTTTCACACGCAACCATATCTGAATGCACAACACATCGAACCTTGAGGCAGATGGGCTACAGTAGCAGAAGACCACACCAGGTGCCACTCCTTTCAGCTAAGAACAGGAAACTGAGGCTACAATTCACACATGCTCACCAAAATTAGACAATAGAAGATCGGAAAAACGTTGTGTGGTCTGATGAGTCTCGATTTCTGCTGCGACATTCGGTTGGTAGGGTCAGAATTGGCATCAACCACATGAAAGCATGTATCCATTCTGCCTTGTATCAACAGTTCAGGCTGTTGGTGGTGGTGTAATGGTGTAGAGGATATTTTCTTGGCACACTTTTGGGCCCATTAGTACTAATTGAGCATTGTCTCAAAACCACAGCCTACCTAAGTATTGTTTGCTAGCCATGTCCATGCATTTATGACCACAGTGTACCCATCTTCTGATGGATACTTCCAGCAGGATAACACACCATGTCTTAAAGCGCTAATCATGTCAGGCAATGTCAGAACATGACAATGAGTTCACTGTACTCAGATGGCCTCCACAGTCCCTTGAGATGTGGTGGAACAGGAGATTCACTCATAAGTGTGCAGCCGACAAATCTGCAGCAACTGTGTGATGCTATTATATCAATATGGACCAAAATTTCTGAGGAATATTTCCAGTTCCTTGTTAAATCTGTGCCACGAAGAGTTAATTCAGTTCTGAAGGCAAAAGTGGGTCTAACCCAGTACAAGTAAGGTGTACCTAATAAAGTGGCCGGTGAGTGTACGGTGTATAATTAGTCAAACATTTACCACATTCAAAAGCCTTTATAATTTCAGAATTCTAGATATGTAAAAAAAAGAAAATACTGTTAAGTTTGGTGTACGGTTGAAGAAAGAAAATTTAAGCCTTCCTGTAAAATTGTTAATTTTTTACTTTTGTTTTTTCTGATTTTCTTTACTAGTTATTTTGCAAGAGACTTGAATTCAGCTCAAAGTGCAGTTTAAAGGCTTAATTAGGTTAACTAAGCAAGTCATTAAACAACAGCTGTTTGTTCTGTAGCCGAAATCTTCAACTCTAATAATTTTAACCTCAGCACATTCATTCATTCATTCATTCAATCTAAACTAAAATAAATCAGACTTACTTCAGAAGAAAAATTTTGTCGAATCTGATTGGCTGATAGCTGTTTCATATTCCCGTAATAACAGTACTCGTACAAACTCCCTTGTGTACTACTCCACCCACATAGTGACAGCAGATACATAATCTCACTACAGTTGGACAAATATCGCAGCTGTTGGACAACATAATTTTCTTTTGAGGCTTTTTCAGGCAAGAATGTAGTTGTTTAAATTGCAACTATGCAGTTTATTTATAAGGATAGTGCCTATTTTTAATATGTTTAATTTCGGAGAGACAGCGCATCGGCATCCATCAGCCTGTCATACTGAGCAGAGCAAAGACGTTTGACTTTCCGTCAAGATGGTGACCGAGACAGCATAATAATCCCTTGGAGGAGAAAAACTGCAGAATTTCTAGCTACAACGGATTAAATCATTATTAAACTGGTAAGTGACTTTTTAAGTCGATATCTCTCTTTTGTATGTTGGAGTGCTGTATTTATACCACAGTAATCTGAAAGTGTTTGCTTTTGCAACAGAGAAATACTGGGAAATGTCTCTAGACTGATGGTGTTTCATGCTGTTCAACCATATAATCTTAAAATGTCAGCAAAATCACCTGTTTTGTCATCACTGTATATATTACGCTAGAGAATCATTCAAAAACAGCTCTAAAGTGACGTTGGTGAAGTACAGTAGCGACGGTTTCTTCTGTTCAGGCGTCAGCTGCAGATGTGAACAAAAGAATTTTGAGACCGTCCGTGTTTGATTTTTTTTTCCTCATAAACATGATTATGCCGTCGAACTGTTGTATAAACGCAATATCACACTCCATCACGCAGCCTCCCACCAGTGCTGATATACAGCCATATTGCACTGTTACTTGAGTGTATATATATATATATATATATATATATATATATATATATATATATATATATATATATATATATATACACACATACATACATACATACATACATACATACATACATACATACATATATACAAACATATAATAAATAAATGAATGAATGAAGAAGAAAAACTGAAGAAGAAAAGTCTTCAACTGTAGAGTTGCTTCTGAAGCAGAGATTTATGGCTCAAAGAAGAAAAGAAGTAATTTTGGGAAAAATGCCATTAAACATTTGCTGACATAAGTTGATAATGTGTGACAATACGAACCCTTAAAAGTGTATTATGGATGTTTTTTTGTTTTTTTTACATTTAAACTGGGAAAAAAAAACTTCCAAAAAGACCTGAATCTCAAAATTGACGAGCATGAAGAAAACAAACAAACAATAATTAAATAAGCGTTTTTGTGTGTTCAGTGTCTTGCCTTAAACCATCAAACACTGTGCTTTAAAAGGGCATATGCAGATTTGACTGTTTCAAGGCACTGATAAAGGGCATTTGCATAGAGCAAGACCTCATCCCATATTTTAGTCTTCGCAACTTCAGATAGAGGTTAAGAGGTATAGGATGCCCATCAGTTACGCAAGATAATTGCATACTTCAGGTGACGTCCTTATCTCAGAACTAGAAATGACACTTCATGGTGAACCTGTTGACCCTTTTCTTCCAGCTCCTCCAGTGTTTCCCCGGGGCCGTTCATCTGGTTAGAGGTTAACGGTATTGGTAATTTGGCTCGAGACTTCATTGTAATGTCTTCTTTTGAATCTAATAAATGTGAAGCATGATAATACAGGCTTTATTGTATGCACATTATGCTGACAGTTCACAAGAAAAGGTCAGATGATGTAATTTTTATGATTTTTATGCCACGATTTTAAGGAGGTTGTCAGGGTTGCTGGTGTGCTGACTTGTAAATAAAAGTAGGGACTGTACTGACTTAACATGGTTATTATTTTATTTAATTTCTTAATTTAATTTTACTCTTGTTTTTTTTTTATTTATGTTTTATTAAATTTATTATAATTTTTAATATACAGCATTTTGTAGATTTCCCGTCCTTGTGAAAGAATTAATTAAAAGAAGAAAACTATTAAGCGTCATAGATCATATTAAGTCCATTTGTAGAGGCGGAACTAAAGCCAATTTATTGAGAAGTTATTGGGGGTTTTAACTGGGAAAATGCCATTTTTAAACTATTTTGTATGTGTCTATGTGGAAGTATAGGATTCCATCACACTGCCAAGAAAATGTTTTTCCTTTTTTTTATTGTCACAATTGGTATATAACAAAATTAAGATTGTTAGCATTTTACTGACAAACCTTACAGTATCTTTGTAAAATTAGCACACTTATTAACATTCTTTCTAAGTCACTTTATCCCACTGTAATTTGGCTTTAAATCCCAGGTTATTTTCACAATTGTCTTATCTACCGCCTCTTTTTCTGAAAGAAAGAAACAAATAACGAATGAGCGAGCGAGCAAAAGAAAGAAAAAACCA
Source organism: Danio aesculapii (assembly GCF_903798145.1). Classification (NCBI taxonomy): domain Eukaryota; kingdom Metazoa; phylum Chordata; class Actinopteri; order Cypriniformes; family Danionidae; genus Danio; species Danio aesculapii. The sequence continues at coordinate 29,811,997 of NC_079453.1, read as the reverse complement.
AAGAAAGAAAGGAAAAACCTGAAGAACGAAGGAAAGAATGATTGAAAGAATGAACAAAGAAAAGAAAGAAAGAATGAATGAATGAATGAATGAATGAATGAATGAATGAAGAACAAAAGAAATAAGGGAAGAAACAAAAAAGAAAAGAACCAAAAAAGAATGAAAGAAAGAAAGAATGAATGAACAAGCGAAGGAAAGAATGAACCAAATAAAGAATGAACAAACAAAAAACTAACAAAAACGATAGAAAGAAAGAAAGAAAGAAAGAAAGAAAGAACCAACCAAATAAAGAACGAATGAACAAAAAAACTAACTAAAACGATAGAAAGAAAGAAAGAAAGAAAGAAAGAAAGAAAGAACCAAATAAAGAATGAATGAACAAAAAAACTAACAGAAACGATAGAAAGAAAGGAAGAAAGAAATAAAGAAAGAAAGAAAGAAAGAATGAACAAACAAAGGAAAGAATTAACCAAATAAAGAACGAACGAACAAAAAAACTAACAAAAACGATAGAAAGAAAGAAAGAAAGAAAGGAAGGAAGAACCAAAGAAAGAAAAAAATAACCAAAGAAAGAATGAACGAAAGAAAGAACGAATGAATGATAGAACGGACAAAAGAACGAACGAAAGAAAGAAAATGGCACTGAATGACAAACTGACTTAGTTTTAACTAGATATTAGCTGTGTATCAAGAAATACTACAGTTATTTTGGTAAAACTTTATAATAACCACACACTATGAATTATTTATTAAGCATTAGCATATAGTTATTTCATTATCTGTTAAGCATTAACTCTACATTAATAAACGTTAGTAAGCAGTTTATAACTACAGCTACAAATATTCTTGACTTAAACACATTTGTAATGTGCTTAATAACTGTGTTTTCATAATTTGTGATTTATTTTCTATTACTAAATTAAGTATTGCAAGTAAACCAGTTGTATTTAAGAGTAGTCGATGGTTTTTAAGATCATTCAGAATAAGTAAATGATTAATAAACTATTGAAATCAACGTTTATGTATTTGATTATTCAAGCATATAGTGATGGTTACTATGTATGTTAATAAACACTACTAACTCAACTTCATGCAGTTTTGTGACCTAAACTAAAGTGATGACTATTTATGCTTCGTAAATCCCTCATAATCGCCCCATTTAAAGGCTCAGTATCAAATGAACAATAAATATTTACAATTCTGTCTAAAAAAAATGAAACTACTGTAAAATTACTGTTAAAATTGGATAAAACAAAAAACAATATAATAATGTAACATTAAAAATATGATACAGCATTTTAATGTTATTTAGCAATGTTTAAGCTGTCGTCATTTTTTTTAAATAAGGTTGCAAAGATTTATTTTTCATTTGATACAGTTTCATTTGTGTATCTTGAAAAACTAGAAATCATTAAAGTTGTTTATTTCCTGTTTTTCCTGTTTAGAATATAACTGAGCCTTGTCATTTACAAGGGATTATTAATGCACAAATAGTCCTCACTTTAGATCAGGTCACAAAACTGGATGAAGTTGACTTAATAAAGCATTTATTAACTTACAAATTAACCATTAGTATATGCCTGAATAATAAGATATATCAATGTTAATTTGAATAGTTTATTAATCATTTACTTAATTATTCTGAATGATCTTTAAACACCACCAACTAATTTTAAATAACTGGTTTGTAAATAATGCAATACTTAATTTAGTAATGAAAAATTAATCATTAATAAATTATAGAAAACACAATTATTAAGCACATTATTAATAAGTCAAGAATAGAGCATTTGTAGCTGTAGTTATAAACTGCTTACTAACGTTTATCAATGTAGAGTTATTACTTAACAAATAATGAATTAACTACATGCTAATGCTTAATAAATGATTCATAGTGTGTGGTTATTATAAAGTGTTACCGTTATTTTTGTTACACTGTGTAGCACACATTGCTCATATTGTCTTTTCTCTTCCATATGTTAATATTATAGAAATGTATAATATTCATTACACTGCAGTAATTGAAATGATTTATATAGAATTGTATTTATATTGTATTTAACATTTACAATTATTACATTTATGCTTTTTAACATGGGGTTTTTGTATGGTGTGCTCTTATTTTGCACATATTCTATGTATGTTTGTTTGAAATGTTAAATCTGGGATAAGATCAAATATACAAACAGAATAAATCTTTTAAAAACTAACTAGTTTGGCTGGAATTTAAAAGTGTAAGTAGCTTGTAGCTTTTCAAGTTTAAAAGTAGCTTTCTCTAACAAATCTCGGCATACAGAAGAGTCTTGGGAGAAATGATAAACTCAATTCACCAGAAGAGTTAATTACACTCCAATGGAATTGCTCCTGTTTTCGAAAACAAACACAACATTGTTTCATTAATGAGTTATTGAGTCTTTTTTTATTTTTTTTCCTCCCGTCCCCATTATTTTGAAGCAGCTGTACATTGACAATGATAGCTGCTGAATCCATTATTAATATGTTTATGCCGGAGTTCCTCTGATGACTGTCACAATTTCAAAATGGAAAATTAAGCTATTAGCAGACTCTCTGCGTGTGTGTCTGTATTTTCCATAATAACGTGCATTGCAAATTTAACAACACAGTGCTATTTGTATAATTGGAATAGTGAGCTGAATTAGTAATTTATTTAAATTGCCCTTTCATGATGTACTCTTTTAGGTAATGCTTGCCTGGAGCACACCAATCTCTCAGTATGTTAATGAGTTACACAAGGAACATGTTAAATATGTACACTCCTCATTTGCATACAAATTCAATTAACCTAGTTGAAGAGGGGGAAAAAAGGAGAAACAAATCTTTTGATTGATGTTTTTTTGTGTGTGGTGGGATACCCAAGATGTGCACTGACTGAGGGCGGTAGATCTCAACAGACTTATTGTTTTGCTTTGAATGTCTTCCATAATGTCCAAAACCAAAACTCTTGATCTTGTATGTCTCAAGAGTGAAATTTCTAATGTGATCTCAAGGCAGTTCGTAACTTTTTGATTTAGTGGCTAATTTGTACTATCTCATTTGTACAATTTAGTATTATTTGCCCATCCCCCAGTGATAGACAGGACTGGGGGTGGGGTTTCGGTGCCTTGTCTCCTTTTAAAAATCCTACATTCAATACAAATTACGAATTCATAGCCATTTTTCTGACAGTACTTAAAATAGTTATGTTTCTTGATGAAATTCAGGTTAATCACAACCTCATGTAGATCCTAATGTCTGCAGTTGGCAGCATCAATGGACAATAGCCATACAAATATTTATATGTAAAGTAAACAACATATGCACAAAACTGGAATATTGCATAAAGCATGTTCAAATTTATCAGCGCTTTCATTCATTGAGTCAATGAAAAAATCATAATTTCCTGATAAACTAATGCCAAGTGTCAAAAATAAAAAAAGTTACCGGTCAATCTACGTTCCTACTCTCACCTATGGTCGTGAACTTTGGGTCATGACCGAAATATCTCGACAATATCGACAATATCTCGGATACAAGCATCTGACATGAGTTTCCTTCGCAGGGTGGCAGGGCGCACCCCTATAGATAGGGTGAGGAGCTCGGTCACCTGGAAGGAGCTCGGAGTAGAGCCGCTGCTCCTCCACATCGAGAGAAGTCAGTGGAGGTGGCTCGGGCATCTGTTTCGAATGCCTCCTGGATGCCTACATAGGGAGGTGTTCCAGGCATGGAGGGACCAAGTCTCTCAGCTGGCCTGGGAATGCCCCCACGACCCGGACATGGATAAGCTGAAAAAATTAAATATTTTTTTTTATTAAAGAGAAGCCACTGTGAGAATTTTTCATATATAATACATTACTCATGCATCAGAAGATGAGGCCAAGTGGCTTAATGTCCCACCAGTGACGATATACAGGACAGCCATATCGCACTGCTACGTGTGTAAAATTGCATTTATACAACCGTTAGATAGCATAATCGTGTTTATAAATGAGAAAAACAAACACGGAGAGTCTCAAAATCATTTTGTATGAGGAACTACTTTCTTCCATCATTGATTCACATCTGCAGCTGACGTCAGAACAGCAGAAATGGGTGCTACTTCACAAACGTCGCTTCAGAGCTAGTATTTGAATTATTATCTAGTGTAATGTCTAAAGTGAAGACAAAACAGGTGATTTTGCTGATAAGGATAGGATATGGCTGAACGGCATGAAATCGTGAGAGATCGACTTAGAATGACACTTACCAGTTTTATAATGATTTGATCAGCTATAGTTTGTAGTTTTACTCAGTGTTTTCTCCTCTAAGGGCTTATTATGTGGTCTCTGTTGCCATCTAGTGGATGGACATCGTCAACCTTCTTTGCTTTACTCAGTATGACAGGCTGATGGAGACAGATGCACTGTCTCTCCGAAATGATAAATATTTAAAATAGGCACTATCCTTAAAAACAAACTGCAATCTAAACAACCACATTCTCACCTAAAAAAAACTCAAAGGGACTGTACATTATGCTGTCCAACAGCTGCAATGTTTGTCAAACTGTAGTCCTCTGCTTGCCACTCATGTGGGTGGAGTAATACATAAGAGTGAAGAGGCTGTACGAGTTCTGATATTGTAGAATATCGCACGACAATCAGCCAATCAAATTGGAGAACCAGACAAAACTGTTGTTTATATATATATATATATATATATATATATATATATATATATATATATATATATATATATATATATATATATATATATATATATACTGTATACACACAGTTGAAGTCAGAATTATTAGCCCCTCTACTTATTTTTTCCCCAATTTCTGTTTACCGGAGAGAAGATTTTTTTTAACATATTTCTAAACATAATGGTTTTAATAACTCATTTTTAATAACTGATTTATTTTATCTTTGCCATGATGACAGGAAGTAATATTTGACTAGATATTTTTCAAGACACTTCTATACAGTTTAAAGTGACATTTGAAGGCTTAACTAGGTTAATTAGATTTACTAGGCTGGTTTGGGTAATTAAGCAAGTGACTGTATAACAATGTTTTTTTCTGTAGACAATCGAAAAAAAAGTTCGCTTAAAAGAGGCTAATAATTTTGACCTTAAAATTCTATCCGAAATAAAGCAAATAAAACTTTCTCCAGAAGAAAAATATTATCAGACATACTGTGAAAATATCCTTGCTCTGTTAAACATAATTTGGGAAATATTTAAAAGAGAAAAAAAATTATTTGTATACTGTATGTTTCACTTTAATTTATTTATTTCTATTTCTCTGTGTATGTGTTACTCAAATACAAATATAGTGAGTTTGCACTGAATAGTTTAGCTGCATCTTTTGAATTCTGAGTGGCAGTTGAGAGAGTTGAGTTACCATGATGACTCCAGCGCATCCTCAGACAACAAAGAGGACCTTGAAGCAGCTACTAACTCTTGTCTCTCTCACTTATTACTAAGACTACTGCTTACAGTCTTCCCGACTGCCTGGGACCTGTAACATATATATATATATATATATATATATATATATATATATATATACACACACAACCACACACACACAAATTTAATACCTGTTGCAAATACCAATCAAAAATACACATACTCCTCACGCAAAAGCAAGTCTACAAAAGTGAGTCTTCAGGGATGCTTTAAATACTTTAAAGGTGCAGCCACTTAAGAGAGTGTAATGTTCCACCAGAACTGTATTACTGCTGCTTCTTATTGCTTAAAATAAACATTCAGGAGAAGCAATTCCATAGTGACTTTGAACTCTGCTCTTACAGTACCTGTTGTCCTTCATGCAAATTTCAGTCTTCTGGGTGGTAATAATATTGAAACACTTTGATGGTGGACTTTGGCTTAGGTGTTTAGTGACAACATTTCAGATGTGGTCAGTCTGCTGGTTTGTCCATAAATGCTGTTCCATTGTGCCCCTTTTTGACATGAAAGCAGATTGCCATTGCGCTGTATACATTGGCTTTGTGTGTGCGCCTATTAAAGCAAAATCTCATGACTTTTTGAAGCACATGCTGGAATTTATTTGGTAAAAGTGTGTCCATCATAGATTATGCAAGTTTTATTTCCCTTATTGGATAAAAATATTATCCAATATCCAATATTGTTCCGAATATTATAAAAAAAAAATTATTATGCGCATCTTGGTGTTTCCATTAAGCATTTTTATGTGATAGTTCAAAATGCGCATAAAAATAGGTGGATGGAAACATAGCTAATGTCAGTGCGTCCAATCTGCAATTTAACGACTTGCTTCAAGCGCATATTCTAATTAAGGATAAGCGTAATTGGGACATACAAACCTGTGCATATCAATGAAGGCGTTGCGGGTGAAGTACAGCGGAACGCCGTGTCTGAATGTTACCACGGCAGTGGCTCGAATATATGAGAGCCGGACTCTCCCAACATTTACATATTAGACAATTAACCAAATTGATTTCTGCCGCCTGTGATGGGAGGTGATGGCAGAAGCCGCTCTTTCTCCTTTGGGGGTTTGGACACTCTGGCTCTCCATCAAAGATGTCACAAAGAACGCCGGAGCTTCATTAGCATCCTTCTAATTAGATGGTCACATGCACCCGCTAATTAACATATATACTATCTTTTGTTGACACCCTGAAAAGTTATGAATTTTCGATGTAATATCACCTTCATTTGTGAGAGTGAGCCATTAACATGGGTTTAATTGGCTTCAAATGTCTTCACACACACACACACACATGAGATGATGCAAGGCCTGTTGATGAGTTCAGCTATTTTGATCTGAAACAAAATGACACGTTTTGCACATGAATGAACATCTTATAGGAATAAAGGCCTTTCGTTTTGCTCCGTCTGATTTTTTTATATGCATATGCAAATTGCCCCTATTTAAGGATATGTAAGTAAACAAGAACTTATTCAACACAAAAGATATAAGAACATCATACACTGTAAAAAATGTTTGTAACTACATTAGTTCCAGAGACTTGTGTGTGTGTGTGTGACTGTGTATGTGTGTGGTTAGTTGACCAACATTTCAACACAATATAACATTGGTTTATTAGTCCAGTCAACATTAAACATTCTGTGTGGTTAACTGGGTTTGAGCGCAACAAGAAGGTCGCTGGTTCAAGCCTTGGCTGTGTCAGTTGGCTTTTGTGTGTTTGCATGTTCTCCCCATGTTCATGTTGGTTTCCTCCGGGTGCTCCGGTCCAAAGACATACGTTATAGGTGAATTGGGTAAGCTAAATTGTCTGTAGTGTATGTGTGTGAATGAAAGTGTATGGGTGTTTCCCTGTGATGGGTTGCATCTGGAAGGGCATCCACTGCGTAAAACATATGCTGGATAAGTTGGCGGTTTAATGAACCCGGTTAAACCCAGTTATTCATTCATTCATTCATTTTCTTTTCAGCTTAGTCCCTTTATTCATTGGGGTCACCACAGCAGAATGAACTGCCAACTTATCCAGCATATCTTTTACGCCCTTCCAGCCGCAACCCATTACTGGGAAAAAATAAATAAAATAATGATAATAATACTTTTAAAATAGAGCTTTCATTTTAGCTTGAATCTTTTAGTCCTTGCACACTTTTTGGACACCCATCACACACTGTCAAAAATAAAGGGAACAAAGCCTGTCATTGCGGTTGTGCCTTTTCAAAAGGTGCACTTTTGTACTTATCAGGTCCACATTTCTACCTTAAAGGTACAAATTAGTTCCTAAAAAGTACAAATGTATACCTCATGGTACTTTAAAAGTACCTAAAGTATCTTTAATGTACTAAAGTAGACCTGTTTCAAAAATATCCCCAGTGACAGGTTTTGTATTTTTATTTTTGAGAGTGTACCTGTCATGTCTGATACATGTGAAAAACTAAATCAGACCCGAACATGTGGAGCTGGTTATATGTGCGACATCAAAATGTGTTCATTTATAAATCATGCACTATTAGATACATGTTTTGAGGTCATGACTAGGCCCACACTTTATTCAGTTTTTACATTAATTTCAGTAATATTATTGTGATATAATAATAATAATAATAATAAAATGTCAATATCATTTATTTACAGTACAGTTTGTAAAGTAATATTTTCTGTCTTTTAGTAGATATATTATATGAGAGACTTGCTTTGTTTACCAAATAAGTGGATCTAATTGGATTGGCATTGTAAAAATTAAATAAGAGTTAAAAATGTATTATTTTTGTCCATATTATAAGTTTTTAGTTATGATACTCCTAAAATCATTCTGCATAAATCCACAGATTTTACTTTACAAAATTCTCAGCAGAAATAGCACTATTATTTAAGAAACTTTGCCACTGTGTCTTATTGATTGACAACCCATTGTTAGTTTGTGTGAAAAGGAATAAAACTTGTTCTTCTTTCTATTTTGATCATTTCAATATGAAGCAGCAGTTATTACTTTGATTTTGGCACCAAGATCGTTGGTGAATATATATATATATATATATATATATATATATATATATATATATATATATATATATATATATATATATATATATATATATATATATATATATATATATATATATATATGTGTGTATATGTATATGTATATATGTGTGTATATGTATATGTATATATGTGTGTATATATATATATATATATATATATATATATATATATATATATATATATATATATGTGTGTATATATATATATATATATATATATATATGTATATGTGTATATGTATATATATATATATATATATATATATATATATATATATATATATATATATATATATATATATATATATATATGTGTATATGTGTATATATATATATATATATATATATATATATATATATATATATATATATATATATATATATATATTGTTGCAATGATCCTACGATGCATTAAAGGGGTCTTCGATATATTAAGACATGCATTTGTTCATCATAATCCATTCATCATAATACTCTTCCTGACATTCATAAATGTTCTTGAAGGAAGCAGCAATGTCTAATTTGTGAACAAAGCATTCATTCGAGACTGATCTTTTCAATTAATCATTTGATCAGGTTCCACATAACTGGTTTAAATGGTTTAATCATGAATTCCATTCACTGATTGAGTGAGTTCAATTCACACACATAAATAGGCCACCAGTTAACAGCCAATTAGGTGGAAGATTCTCATTGAATTAGCATATTGGTCTGAAGTTATATATGTGCACAATAAACATATTTTTGTTTTATTTTATTTTATTTTATTTTGTTAATTGTAAATAAAATTAAATGAATAAATGTATTAAATAATTTAACTTATTAATTTAATTTATGTAATTAAATTTTTTATGTTTATTTTATTTGATACTTTTTAAAGCTTGAAACCAATATTCTTTTTAATTCAAATGGTTCAGTTTTTAAACAACTTGAGGATAAGAAAATAATTACAGCTTGTTTTGTGGTAAATTTTCATATTTTATTTATTTTTTTATTATTTTTTTTAATTCAATTAAATGTTTTTATTTAAATTTATTTTTATACATTTATTTTTTTACATTAATTTTATTTTATACTTTTTAAAACCTTGAAACCTCTATTCTTTGTAATTCTAATGGTTCATATACAGTTTTTGAACAAACTGAGGATGAGAAATTAATTACAGCTTGTTTTCTGGAGTTTAATTAATAGCTTGTTTAATTATTGTTATTATTCAGTTAAATTTATTTATTTTTTATTTAATAAACTGTTTACATTTTATTTTAACATTTATTTTATTTTATTTAACATTTTTCATTCATTCATGCATTTTCCTTTGGCTTAGTTCTTCATTTATCAGGTGTTGCCACAGCGGAATGAACCACCAACTATACATTTTTCAACAAACTTATATTTACAAAATAGTTACAGCATCTACAATTGTGTATGCATGTGTGTGCGCATGTGCATTGCACGCATGAACTGAGCCTTCCTCTTAAATCGCTAATGCTAAATTACTAATAGAGATGTCTGATAACACCGTATATCTGCAATCCTATCACATACGGGAAACCAGTCTCACTCTTCTTTCTGAGATCACAAATGGAGAATCGGGCCGTGGTCCAGTGCTGGAGAGTCATGGGATAAAGTATAGTGGGTGGGTGTGTGAAATCAGCTCTCAAGGGCTGCGAGCAGGCACCACAGATTTTCTGAGAAAGCCAGAGACGCTCAAGAAAAGTGGAGTTATCCTTGGCACAGTCCGATGGTCTGTTTGACATCCTCCTCTCCCTTATATGAGAATGATGGGGGTGTTTTCTCGGGGTAATGAGGAATAAGATTCATGGAGCCGAGTTGACTTTTAAGCATATATTACAGCTCACAAGCTCGCATAATTCAATAAAACGATTTATTAATGTAGGAGTTCTCGGTTGCCTATATTTCGGCTTGTTTGTTTAATAAGTCTTGGCTTGACTTCAGGACTGTGATCTTCAAAGCTGTCTGAAAATAAAATGGGAGAGAAAGTAGAACCTTCCATGGTTAAACTAAAACAGAAGTTGTCAAACAATGAGCTCTTTCCATTTTTTATTATTTTTTTGTATTATTCAGTGAGACAATAAGAAAGGCATTGTCATAATGTGCCGCTTCACAGCGTGAAACAATAAAAGTGAAAAATGAAAAAATAAAATAAAAAAAGTAACAAGTGTTTGGCACAACCTTATGATGAGTGGCCACCAACCAAGACTAAACATTTATTTTATTTTATTTTATTTTATTATTTTATTTTATTTTATTTTATTTTATTTTATTTTATTTTATTTTATTTTATTTTTCATTTCTTTTTATTTTTCATTTCTTTATTTTATTAATTAAATTTTTATTATATTTTATTTTTCATTTCTTTATTTTATTATTATTATAAATTTAGTTAAATAATTTTTTTTCATTTTTTATTTTTTGTTTTGTTGTATTTTATTTTATTTTTCATTTCTTTATTTTATTAAAAATTTTTATTATTTATTTAATTTAAGTTTGTCATTTTTTAATTTTATTTCCTTTATTTCGTTTTATTGTATTTAATTAAATTAGTTTTTTTTGTTGTTTTTCAATTCTTTATTTTATTATTATTTTGAATTTAATTAAATTCAAATCAATTTTATTTTATTTTTCATATCTTTATTTTTTGTTTTGTTGAATTGTATTTTTTATTTCTATATTTAATTGTATTATTTAATTTTATTTAATTAAAGTTAATTTTATTTTTCATGTATTTTATTATTTAAAAAAATGTAATTTAATAATTTTTTTCGTTTTTTATTTTATTATTTTGTTTATTTTGTTTTTCATTTATTTTATTATTATTTTGAATTTAATTTACTTGTATTTTATTTTTCATATCTTTATGTTTTGTTTTGTTGGATTGTATTTCATTTTATTATTATTTTATTATTTAATTTAATTAAATTTTATTTTATTTTATTTTATTTTTTATGTAGTTTATTATTATTTTTAAAATGTAATTTAATTAAAATTTTCATTTCTTTATTTTTATTTTATTTTTCATTTCTTTATTTTATTATTTTAATAAAGGTTATTTTATTTTTTATTTATTTTATTATTATTATTTCAATTCAATTTAGTTAAATTTTTAATTTAATAAATTATTATTATTTATTTATTATTTTTTTACTTTATTTTATTTTATTTTATTCCAGCTTGACAGCTCCATTCTTTTTAACTGGATAGTTTGCAAAAAGATAATACTGAACAGTGGGGAAAAAATAATAATATGGAAAAAAAAAATTATTACAGCGCCTATAATTTGTGCGTATGTGTTTTTGCGTGGATGTGTGGATGTGAGAGAACTAAGCCTTTTTATTAGATCACTAATACTAGATTTCTAACAGTGAAGTCTGATCACAGTGTTTGCCAGTGATGTTGACAGGCACCACAGACAGAGAAAACACTTCCTATTTGTTTTAGTAGTTTTACAAAAACACCTTGTTTTGTGTGTATTTATGCATATATACAAATAAAAAAGACCCTTTACAGTTTTCAAATCTGGGTTTGTCGACAAAAAATGACAATGGATTTAAGCTTCTTTTATGGCCATCATATAAAAAATGCATTCACACACTCAAACTGCATGTATGAATGGATCCCAGTTGGTTAAACTAAAACAGAAGTTGTCATACATTGAGCTCTCTCCATTTTTATATTCAGTAAAACAATATGAAAGGGATTGCCGTAATGTGCTGCTTTACAAAATGCAACAATACCCTAAAAAAAGAAGAAAGTAGGAAACAAGTGTGTTTAGCACCTCCTTATGCTGAGAGGCCACCAACCAAGACCAAACTGATGAGAAGCATTAGGCAACGATTGTTTTCATTTACAGAAGTGCACTTCCTCTATAAACCATTAACAGAGCTCAGTGTAAAATAGCACAGTTTTAGCTCCCAAAGCTCCCTCTTCCACATGTTAATCACATCTTGTCCAAATATCCGGGTTTTCCCAGGAAGTATGCTTGTAATGTAATCTGTTTAAGCACGATCCTGTCTAGCTTATTTTCACTGGGAAAATCACATTGTGTGGTTCAGTTCAAGACCTTGTGCTTTAAGGCTTGTTCGCTTAATGTGCAATTAGAATATATAGGTTTATATTATATGTAGTCTATATATATATATATATATATAGACTCATCCGGCTCTTGTGGGCGTCTATGTTTGTTCAATCAAAAATTAACTGATTGCTTATTGTTTGGTGGAGAGATTTTTATTCAAGGAGGAACAGCGCTACCTGCTAGCAACGGAAATAGCAAACCATGGTTGTGATGCAATGTAAAGAATATTGTCAATTAAAAAATGGTCCCGCATTAAGGCTGATTTATACTTCTGTGCCAAGCGCACTCGTATGCTCCGGGGCAGCCTTCATGCGATCGCATACCCCTCGCCGTGGCTGACACTGATGCACACATCTCAAAAAATATAACTGCACGTCGCAACGATGCGTAGCGCAAGCTCTGTGATTGGTCGGCTTGGTAATGGTGACGAGTGTGGGCAGTGCTGAGATCCGCAAGCCCAATGGAGCGTTTGTTTACAAGTGTTGAGTCCTGTGAAGGAGCTACCGATGGAGACTTTTGTTTTGTGTTTACCTTATGATTAAAGTTGTTGCACGTCCGCCGGTTCCCGCCTCTGAATGAGCAAGTTTGAGCTACTTGTAGCATTCAGAAAAAACAAAACACTAGCAAAGAAACTCGACACATAGGAACATAAAAACCTACTGCCAGCTAGCGTATCAGAAGTGTTACTGCAGAGCAACACAACAGAACGCAGAAGTATAAATGCATGATTACACGCAAGGCAGGCGCCGTAGGTCATGCCGATCATTCGACGCAGAAGTATAAACCAGCCTTTAGCTATCATATGATTTACCAATCAGATGAATCTAAACTTAGATAAATAACCAGATTTTCTTACCTTAGTCATCTTCGTCTTGACGAATTGCCCCATCCACCTCTACTCCTCCCCCTCTTTCCTAGATTAATCCAGGATAGGGTGGTACATCGGCTCAGTGGTTAGCACTGTTGCCTCACAGAGAGAAGGTCGCTGGTTTTAATCCCGGCTGGGCCATTTGATGTTTCTGCGTTTACATGTTCTCCTCGTGCTCGTGTGGGTTTCCCCCAGGTACTCCAGTGTCGTCCAAATTGGCACAGTTAATGAATGTTTTAGTACTGGGCATTCATCGCATAAACACATGGTGGTATGGTTAGTGGTTCAGTCCACCGTGGCAACCCCTAATAATCTAAGAATAAACAAATGAATTCAGGAGGCTCTTGAGACCTACTTAAGCTCAAACTCCCCTCTCTCCCCTCACAAAACGGGAAGGAGCCCCTGGCTCAAGGCTTTCTCCTGTGACAACATGCCAAACATGCTTTATCAATCGTCAGTTAAGTGTAAAATATTATAATCTTTTCAACTACAAATTACTTATAAAACATTTGTGGTCTTCAGAGAAAATTGCATTAACAATCAGTTTGTCTTAGTGTGTGTGTGTGTTTACTCTCAAAACCTTTGTAATAGTTTGACCACTGCCCCAGCTAGAGTCCTCCAATAAGCTTTGTGCTTACTAGGAGAACTTATTATATGGTGTATTATATGCCGAATCTTTGTTCAGTTACACTTTTGTGTTCTCTCAAGAAACTTTATAGCTCATAAAACACAGCTAAAACATTTTTTATTCCCCAAGATATTTGATATTCTCAATACAAAACATTTGTGATCCTTCGAGAAACTTTAGCATTTGCTTGAATACCTTGAGTGTTTGCTCTCAAATGATTTGTTCATTTATAAAACTGTTGAGAAATGTTATATTTGCTAGCAATACAGCTGCATTTGCCTGCAAAAAATGTTATGTTCCTTGAGAAACATTGTGTTTTTGTTTGATTGTTGTTTGATTGGGGGGAGTGATTTCATATTGAATATGAATTCAATTAATTTGTGAACTGCATAATTTATCAGGGGAGCAATACTTTAGCAAGGAAAACCAAATGCTTATGGGACGAAAAGCAAAAGTATTAAAATGCTTCTATCAATTTGTTTCCTTACTGTGTACTATTAGAAACATTTGCAGAACTGTGCTCTGTGAACTATGATTAGTGAACTATGCTAGTTAGTTGAAAATAATTACTTTGAGTGAATCTGTGTTGTGGCCATTTGTTTAAAGTTTTATAGCTATTTTTATATAATGGCAATTTGCAAAAATAGTATCCCAAGTGCTTACCAAACATATGGTCCCACCCATTTATTCAGTATCTTTTTTCATTTCCATCCTGCCTCCTCCTCTTTATTTTCGGTTGGCCCATGAGCAAGCGCTCAGGGCTGGTTTGAATTAGGATTACATCTGCATGTGAATGCTTTACTGCACTTTAAAAAAGTAGTTTATGTACAATATGTGCATTACATGGAAAGCCCATGACCCCATGCCTATAGATCAAGTCAAATCGGGAAATTTCTGGCCATCATAATCAAACACATAGGAATCAAGACACGAAGAGGATCCATACAACCTGACCTTCTGAAAATTTTATCATGCACATCTTTTTCTGTGTCAAGTCAGCGAGCTTTCTTCCTGGCTAATTCCCTATTCTGAAACTCTACCATCTTGTTGCATCAGTGAATCAATCTCTTTTTTTTCACTCTGTGCCGAGGCCAGAAATGTTCAGATGAGTGGACCTTGGTGGAAAAGTGTGAACCTTGGTGTCTGCTCTCAAACAAGTGTACAATACAAAAACATGAATGCAAATTGCAATCGTTAAACCTGCATTATCAGTATTGCCTGAAAGAGAGAACGGAAAAAGAAAAAAAAAACGTCTTTGAAGAGAGATTGTAGTGTTTGGTTTAGGTTTGCGTAGACTCTTTCACTCCCATTTACTGGCTGTAATGTGTTTGTTGCACACTGGTTCATTACACCTTTATTGTGGCCCATTATTTGTACAGGAAGTCAGTGAGGCTGAGACTAAACTCTGCTAACTGACTTTCACCACAGCCTGTAGTGCACAATTTAAGACTTAAAAGAACAGTTCAGCCAGAATTGAGCATTCAGTATGCATTTAGTCACCTTAAAGTTGCTCCAACTTGTTGTTTTATTCTATGGAATATTAACTTTCCATACAAAACCTTTTTCCAGACACGGTTTATAGTCTGTCAAACCACATCTGTTGTTGAACTGGTGGTATTTTGGAATTATTGTTCACAGAAATATATTGTCGCTTGACATCTTGAGGTTAAGCTGGAAAAGGTTTTGATCTAGAAATGTATTCAGTAAATGCTTTCATCGTTTACAGTATATACACATCTTCTTAAACATATATACATATATTAAAGGGCACCTATTTTACCTCTTTTTCAAGATTTAAGATAAGTCTTTTGTGTCTCCAGAATGTGTCTGTAAAGTTTTAGCTTAAAATACTCATATGAAATTTAAGCTGTTATGACATTGTAGATGCCATTGTAGATGTAAGGGCACCAATGGTGAATAATCTATTTTTTAAGCTGTTTGGACAGACGTGTTTAGGTATAGTGTAAAGACCGTCATATTGGGGTGATATAAACACACCCAGTCTTTTTTTTCAATTTAACCACATAAACGATGGACCGATTGGAGTGGTTTTTAGATCGACCGCAACTTGATGTTGGAGTGCGGTCCTCCCGCCCACCAATATTGATTGATTGTCGCACATTACCATATCCTCAGTTTCTTGTTTCACGTCCGCCATTTTCATCGTGTGAGTCAAAGCGATGTCACCAAAGGAACACCCTTGCTCTATTTTTAAATGTAAGGCTCATTGGGCTCAACACAAGATCAACATTCACCACATGATCGCTCTAATCGGAATTATTATTTGTAACTTTAGGTGGGTTTGCAAACATGTGTACTTTTCATTGCATACCTTAAACTTCAGCCGTTTGCATTTCTCGCAGTCACAGAAGCTCCCTGTCATCTTAACTAGGTGCAGCTGGAAAAGTGCAAGCCTGTTGCCTCACGTGCGCATCCCTCCATTGTAATTAAAATAACGAACTTGCCTGCAGGTCGCACACCAGAAGCGCCGCTCAGCGATGCACAGCGTCCCGCCACGCAGTGCCATGCATTTCAGAATTCTAAACATAGGTTTCTATCAGGGTACACACAACGGCGCTTCAAGTCAGCGGCTGTCCGCGGCGCCCAGCCACCACTCAGGACACTTCATATTTCTGCCGCGCCACAGAGCGCCATCTGAATAGTTTCATTTTAAATAACATGCGAATGTGTGTGTCTGGTGTGCCGTGTCGTGGCTCTGAGTGGCGGGCAGGAAGTCGAAACTAATTTTCATATGAAGCAACACACCCCTAAAACAGCAAATTATGCACACGCCCCCAAAATTACACTTTTTAACACATTATAATCAAAAAATCTGAACTGTGATTTGAACTGAACCTAAACTGGCACACTCAGAATAACCATAATATTAATATTAAATCTTAAAAAAGGAGTAAACTAGGTGCCCTTTATTGCAAAGGAGCTGGTTCTCCCTGGCCACCTTTCTACTGTGCGTGTCAGAGGAAGAGCCATTGACTTTGCTCACTTTTTCTGTGATGCATGCAGCCTTCGTGCATATAAACAGCACAGGGACAGACAGAAATGAAGCAGATCTCCCTTACTACAGTATAATGGTTATTTGATATATTTGTTGTGGAGTTAATTCAAGCCTTTCTGCAACAATGAGTCACACACAATGTCATGATAAAGTTAAAAGTTAAAAGTTATTGGTACAAAAAAACTAAATGTATTTATTATTATTATTATTATACATATATTTATTATGTGTATTTATTATTATTTCACTGATTTAACAGTTTTAGATTTTAGTTTAGTGTATTTAGTTTATATTAATCCTCAAACCAGAATGACATTTGCTCTGTGGAGATTTCGCAATGCTCTATGGTATCATTTTAAAACCTTTGGTGTTATAAAACTATAAGGTAACAATTTAATTCAAATACCAATTCCCTCTATTAACTGACTTATTACCTGCTTAATATTAAGATATTAGCTGTTTATTAATACTATTAAAGTTTGATCTTATTGTACATCCAATCCTACCCAATACCTAAACTCAACTACTACCTTACTAACTATTAATAGGCATTAATTTAGTACTTTATCGAGATAAAAGTCTTACTTGGTGGTTTATTAATAGCAGGGATTGTATCTTAAAATAAAGTGTGATCTGCTATAACCAATACAAAAGTGACATACTGATTCTTCGCGTTTCTAACGTGTGGATCTGGATCAAAAATTGGAGCAATTTTCATCTTTGAGTGCACTGTCTCTTTAAATGCATCTGCTTTCATCCTATGGGGTAAATATGTTTTCTGGAGTGGAAAGCATGACTATATTGTTTACACAGGCGTTTGATCGCAAAGAACAACAAATACAAAAGTAGGAAGAATGTTCTTCTTGATTAGTCACCATAACATCATTTAAAAGAGGAAGTGTTATTGCAGTTCACAGAGAAACATGCGAGGATGCGTCCAAACTGCAAGAGCCTTTAAAACTTTAAACATGATTTTTAAACCCACTTTTAATATTTCACCCACTCTGACACTTAAACACGCATTGTTACTTACCGAATGTACATTAAGGTTCGCTGGTGTGGTTGGTTATGTTTTGTTATGCTAATAAATGGGCTCATTCGTTCTGTTTATAACCTTTACATCCTCTGAGATGACTAATATTTTCCTCTCTCAACTGTGGAGGGCTTTTAACTAGTTTTCCAAAGGCTTTTAACACATTAGGGCTACACATTTTCCCTTATATTGAGCTCATTTGCATACTTAATTAGTCTGTTTTATTAAATGCTGTTCCACAAAGGAATATCAGTTTAAAAATCCCACACAAACATTGGCGTCGGAAGCCTGCATATGAAAACACATTAAAAACGAGATGCTCCTCTTGAGAACAGTGGCTGGAACCAAGCCTTGCCCCTTCTCTGCATTTTGGCTCGATTAAGCGTGCAAATGTAACGTCCGCTTTTAAACATGTTAAAGAGTGAAATTACCCATCAGCCCCATGGCTAAGTGATGCTGACATCCTCATAATTATGTCCACGACATAGAAAATTAATCAGACGCACATCTGCGAAGACATATTTAAACATCTGTCAGTCACTTTGGCAACACATGATGGGCAATTGTTGTTATCGCTCTCCATCAGGCACTTGTTTTTCTGCTTGAATATTTGATCGCATTTATGAAATATATATTGCTACAGCTGTAATTACTGTATGCTTGGAAATGATACACAGCTATGAAAACATTGAATTATGTCACTTGGAAACTGGAATTTTGATTTTAAAACAATGTTTTTAGTTTTTTTTCTGCGGATTACAAAAGACATTTCTCCTAATTTTAAAATAATAATGTAATTTGAGTTTAAAAAGACATAAAGACATGTTGATATTCAATGTTATAAAACACAATACCAATGTTTTAACCTCTAAAGAATTAAAACTAATTTTCTATTTTTTTTCATATTCAATAAAAAATGCTCTAAATGTTTTTTTTTTATTTGAAATCTTAAAGAAATACTAACAGACCTATTAAATAAATAAAAAAAAAACATTTTACTCAATCACATACCTCCAAAACATCCACACTGTAAAAAAAATTGCATAAAATTGACGGCAGCTCTGGGTGCCAGAAATTTACCGTAAACAACAGTAAAATGTTTTTTCAGTTTACAGGTACCAATAACCATAAAATTTAAGGGAAAAAACCTGTAAGCTGTGGTTGACAGAAATCTACTGTTAACAATACAGTAGAGATGTTTTTCAGTTTACGGTATAATTAAGAGAACTATAAAGTTCACAGTAAAAAACTGGTTGCTGTGGTCGCCAGAAATTTACCGTAAAAAATACAGTAGAATTTTTTTCAGTTTACAGGTAGCAATAACCAGAAAATTTACAGGAAAAAACTGTAAGCTGTGGTTGACAGAAATCTACTGTTAAAAATACAATAGAGATGTTTTTTTAGTTTACGGTATAATTAAGAGAACGGTAAAACGGTTCACGGTAAAAAACTGGTAGCTGTGGTTGCCAGAAATTTACCGTAAAAGATACAGTAGAATATTTTTCACTTTATGGTAGCAATAACCGTAAAATTTATGGGAAAAAACTGTAAGCTGTGGTTGCCAGAAATGTACTGTTAAAAATACGGTAGAGATGTTTTTCAGTTTATTCTATAATTAAGAGAACTATAAAATTCACGGTAAAAAACTGGCAGCTGTGGTTGCCAGAAATCTACCGTTAAAAATACAGTAAAGATATTTTTTCAGTTTACGCTATAATCAAGAGAACTGTCAAATTCACAGTAAAAAAACTTGCAGCTGTGGTTACCAGAAATCTACCATTAAAAATACAGTAGAAATGTTCTTCAGTTACATAACATAACTTTAAAAGATAAGGTATAAAAATGGCAAAAACATATGTATCATTTGGATTATTCACATGACACATGAATATGTATTCATCTTCAGTGAGGGCAAAAAGTGTGATCACAACACTTTATGACAAATCTTGAACATGAATGTTTTTATACACCATAATACTGCACATACACACATCTGCGAATGTGTAGAACCCAATGGCGAAAAAAGAAAAGAAAAAAAGATATCATTCACACTGTACTTCAGCATGAACAAGGTGTTAATTGCTGAGAAACTGATTCGGAGTAGGTTTAATAATTGTCTTCATTCCTTGAGATTATTTATGCGTCAAAATATGCTTTTATAGAGTTCAATGTCTCCCCAAGGCATTTGTCCATTATTTTGCTGCAGCTTATGCATTTATTCACTTTGCCTCAGGTTTTTTTTTCAAATGCCCACATTAATAATGTCACCAAAAGTGTATTCTAATTACGCATGAAACACGATGTATGCAAAGATCCCAATTAAGGCTGAAAATTAAATGGTTTCATGTGTCTTTCCTTGAAGGACAGAGACTTAAATAGAATAGCTGATGCTTTGTTTAGATGAAATCAGCTCATAAAATAAAGAAATTGTCCACTTTGCTTTAAAGGAACACTCCGTTTTCTTTTTCCTTTTGAAAATAAGACAATTTTACAACTCCCTTAGAGGTAAAGGTGCAGTAGGTAATTGTCTTCGGAAACATTTTTTGTTGTGCTGGTTAAAAGTCTCTTCACATTCCACTAGTAATGTAAATTAAAGTAAATGATTTAAATGTATTTATATGTATTTTTATATTCTGGGTAAGGCATAAGACTAAAAAATGTTCCTCCAATTAAAATTTGTCAGGCCGACAATTCCCATAATTCTGAAAAGCAACCCAAACTGTCTGTCAACAAATGTAAATTTGTACATCTGCGCAGCCGTTCATGCAGATCCACCATTTGCACATACACACGCACCGTGTTCATCTGCACATTAGAGATGGAGCAGTAAAAACAAATGCTGAGCCAACGAGTTACTTTTGCACGCTGGAGGAAGAATGACACCATGGCTGAAGTATTTCTTTTAGACAGATAATGTTATGTTTTAAAAGTATTTTAGTCTCACAAAGCTAATGTAGATTTGTAGTATTATAAAGAACTTTAAAGTTTTCTAACTGGCGAATTACATGATCTAGTGGGTTGTCTACTGTCATCTTTAATGTGCTCGTTCGTGATTTTAGAAGGCGTGGCTATGGACGGCAGGGGAGAGACTGTGTTTCAAATAGGGTACATTATGCCAATGAATAGCATTTAGGCAGATCACCTACTTACTGCACCTTCAAAAAGCAGAGTTTTATCACTTTTGTAACCCGTTCAGCTGATCTCAGTCTGGCATGAGCACTGTTAGCTTAGCTTAGCATTGAATCGGATTAGACCATTAGCATCTCGTTCAAAAGTAATTTTATTATTTGTATTTTGTTATTTATTTTATTAACTGTTCACTTTCTGTCAGTCTTACATGATGTAACCACAGAAAATTCAAGCATTAAATAAAAATTATAAAAACTCTTTGGTAATTTTTGTGCGAGATGCTAATGGTCTAATCCGATTTAATAATCTATGCTAAGCTAAATGGGCTCCTGCCAGATTTAGAGATCTGCTAAATGGATTAAAAAATGACAAAACCCAGCTGTTTAACACTAGGTCTGTTAAAAATGTAAAAAAAACAGTGTTCCTTTAAGACCATTGCTGCATCGCAAAACTATCTATCCTAAATAGTATTCAAAAATACAATTAGTATGTCCCAAACCATAGTATGTTGAAAACTGTATGCCAAAGTTTGCCAGATGGTCTACTATGTCCGGTAAAAATTGTAGCACCGTCCATACTTTAACTATAGTGTTGCCAACTTAGTGACTTTGTTGATATATTTTGTGACTTTTCAGACCTCCCTAGCGACAATTTTTTTGAAAAGCGACTAGTGACAAATCTAGCAACTTTTTTGGTGTTGGAGATACCAGTGGTACCCTTTTAGGAGTGGAACCGCAAGCCTGATGAAGGTGACCTGTACTGTACCACCTAGTGGAAATGGGTGGAAATTATAGGCCCGTTATAGGCCCATTCCTCTACCCAGTCCTCGAACAGCAGTCTCTCCTACCTGCAGCCTGAGAGCTCATCATGTGTTTTTTTAAATAGCAGATGCCATTACAGCTGCAACCCACTACTGGAAAACACCCATACACTCTCACATTCACACTCATACACTACGGCCAATTTAGCTTATTCAATTCACCTATAGTGAATGTCTTTGGACAGTGGGGGAAACCGGAGCACCCCAACACGGGGAGTACATTCAAACTCCACACAGAAATGCCAACTGACCCAGTCGGGACTCGAACCAGCGACCTTCTTGCTGTGGGGCAACGGTGCATGCATACATAAAGAGTATAGTGCAGGGATGGGCAAACTCGATCCTGGAGGGCCGGTGTCCCTGCATAGTTTTGCACCAACCCTAATCAAACACACCTGCTTGTAGCTTTCTAGTGATCTTGAAGACACTAATTAGGGTGTTCAGGTGTGTTTGATTAGTGTTGGAGCAAAACTCTGCAGGGACACCGGCCCTCCAGGATCGAGTTTGCCCATGCCTGGTATAGTGCAAATATAAATACCCCTTTATTAACTATAGCCTGTTAAACAAACAGTAATGGCTGGACGTGATTATGTCAGTAATATGCAAATTGACATATGACATAATCTAGCATCATTTAGTGAATTTTCGTGCAGAGCTTACCGCCTTTTCATTAAAAAATAGTTGGCAACACTGACTCTAACTGCTAATATTGTCCACGATACATTATGAGTTGCACATGAATTTTATTAGAACTACAAACTCAGGCAAAAACTGTAAAGAAACTACAAACATGGCGAATGTGCAAGATCAAGCGTCAAGTAGAGAGGCTTAGGTAAAGTTCTTTGAATGACTACTAATTATTATCTAACCAACTGGAAAATAATTTAATCCTGTTTTCCGTGTTATATTTCGTCCTCAACAACAATGCAAACGGTAACACTTTATAATAACTACACACTATGAATCATTTACTAAGCATTAGCATCTAGTGAATTCATTATCTGTTAAGCATTAACTCTACATTAATAAACGTTAGTAAGCAGTTTATAACTGCAGCTACAAATGCTGTGTTCTTGACTTATAAGCACCTATATAATCTGCTTAATAATTGTATTTTCATACTTAGTTAATGATTTATTTTTCATTACTAAATTAAATATTGCATTATTTACAAACCATTTGTATTTAAGAGTAGTTGAGGGTTTTTAGGATCATTCAGAATGAGTTAGTAAAGGATTAATAAACTATTGAAATCAACATTTATATATCTTATTACTCAGGCATGTACTAATAGTTAACTAATATGTTAATAAATGCTTTATTAACTCAACTTCATGCAATTTTGTGACCTAATCTAAAGTGAGGACTATTCATGCTTTATAAATCCCTTATAAATGACAACTAAAGGCTCAGAATCAAATGAATAATAATCTTTGCAATCTTTTCTAAAAAATAAAATTGTAAACTGTAAAGTTTAAACATTGCTGAATAACAGGAGTGTCAAAATACGGCATAAAACAACAACAACAATATAATAATTTAACAATATAATAAGATGCAATGTTTAAACTCTACAGTTATTTTATTTTAGATAAGTTTGCAAAGATTTATTTTTCATTTGAAGTTCAGTTTTATTTGTGTCTCTTTAAATGAAAAGGAATGAATAATGTCATTTTTCCTGTTTAGAATTTAACTGAGCCTTTATTTGTCATTTATAAGGGATTTATAAAGCATAAATAGTCCTCACTTTAGATTAGGTCACAAAACTCGATGAAGTTGAGTTAATAAAGCATTTATTAACATATTAGTTAACTATTAGTATATGCCTGAATAATAAGACATAATAATGTTGATTTCAATAGTTTATTAACCATTTACTAACTCATTCTGAATTATCCTAAAAACCCTCAACTACTTTTAAATACAAATGGTTTGTAAATAATGCAATACTCCGTTTAGTAATGAAAAATAAATCATTAACAAAGTATGAAAGTACAAGTATTAAGCACATTATAAATATGTTTTTAAGTCAAGAACACAGCATTTGTAGCTGCAGTTATAAAATGCTTACTAACGTTTATTAATGTAGAGTTAATGCTTAACAGATAATGAATTCACTATTTGCTAATGCTTAATAAATTATTTATAGTGTGTAGTTATTATAAAGTGTTACCATGCAAACTTATATCAAGATATGTTTGAACGTTAACTTCTGGATGCATAATTATTCAAAGACCTGAGAAGATTTCTCTGCATGAAAGACTCACGAATGAATAAGGTAAGTAATTAAGTATGAAAGAAATGTGAATGATGCATCGAAATGATTGACAGGGGACGTAAACTAAGCAACATAACGATCTGTTAACAAGTAGTATGTCCCAATGCTTGCATACTCTTCTGTTACACACTCAAAAGTATATACTTTTCATTCACAAAAAAAGCACATACTTTTAGTGCGTATAAGTATGTGAATTGGAAAGTAGCAAAAAAAAAAAGCCTGAGATAGGGATGATGAGACTTTGAAGAAGGTGGTTTTATGAAATAAACGTGCTGTAGGTTTTTGTAATAAAATGTGAGCAGCTCGTGATCCAGCAAATTGGTGCAGCTGTTATTTATATGTCCACATATACACAATAACATAGCACTTACATAAATTGCATATAAATATAATTCATTGCCCTAAATCCCCTGATAATCTGCCGTCAGTAGGATATCATTTAAATGCTGTAAACTATGCAATTTTAATTGTGGTGGATAAATATGTAGTTCAGTAGGCCTAAATGCTGATTGTTTTTTATAAACAATCACATTTGAATCCTTTTTTCCCCATTTTTATCCATTTTAAATATTGTAGAATAGATTTTACACCAATGTTTTGATCATTTAGGGTAATTTATCTACACAGTGTGATGAAGTTATATGAAATATAGAGCTCAGTGGTTCTTGATGTAAAATAAATATCAGTAATTTTACATGATTTGTCTTGTATGTCATATCTTTCAATTAATCAAAGTCAGTCATTTCAGACTGCAAAAATCTGAAAAAAAACCCCCAAAAACAAAAAATACGTCTACGATCCTGCAGGGATTGATTGTCTATAACCTTCTGTACAGTAAATCAGATTTAATGCGTATTTGGGAAAGCAAAATGCACATACCATCTTTCCAAACTTGTAATGTGAAGTGCTTATAAACCAGCTGTTGTCAACAAACTATATATTTTAATGGCTTCCCGTGGCTTTCCTCCAAAATAAAAGCTTGATGGTTTAGCATTTGAAAAATGAACCATTCGGACAGCTGTAAATGTTAGACATTTTACACTGCACTATTTTTACACTTGTACTTATAAATATTTATTCTTCCAGTTAAGTCTTATTTGCATTTGAGTCTAATATGCATTCATGCTTGTGCTAGTAATTTTTTAAACCCAAGGGCAAGAAACTAAATTCATACGATTCATGAGAATTTTTCATCTGCGCAAACAGTCCTGGTATGAGGTCCTTTTCTGATTCAATTCTCCTTGCTTCTCTTCCACAATTGTTCTTATATTATATTTCCCTCTGTTTTCCTGCCTAAATATAGATAACTTAGATCTAAATTATTAATATTAATAAATAATATAAAATAAATGAATAAAATATATAAATAAATACAAGATTCAAAATTTTCCCCCTTATTCATTTTTATTTTATATTATTATTTCATTAATTTATTTCATTATTTTACTTTATTATTATTATTATTATTATTATTATTATTATTATTTTAATTTATTTTATTATTTTATTTATTTTATATTTATTATATATTTATTATATTTTATATTTTATTTATTATATTATTTATTTTTATTTAATTAATTAATTTATTTTTATTTATTTTTATTTATTTTTATTTTTTTGTATTTTATTTAAATTTTGTATTTTATTTTATTTTTATTATTTTATTTTATTAAACATTTTAATGTTTTATTTATTTTATTTCGTTATTATACTATATTATATTATATTATATTATATTATATTATATTATATTATATTATATTATATTATATTATATTATATTATATTATATTATATTATATCATATTTTCCTCTATTTTCCCACCTAAATGTAGATAACTAAGATCTAAATTAATAATATTATAAATTATTAATATAAAATATTTAAAATATTTATATAATGAATGAATAAAAAAAAATATACAAACTCAAGATTAACTCAAGATTTTCCCTAATTCATTTTTATTTTATTTTATTTATTTATTTATTTTTTTATTTATTTATTTATTTATTCATTTATTTATTTATTCATTTTATTTTATTTTCATTTATTATTTTGTTTTATTATTTTTTTTATTTGTTGTATTTTATTTTATTTTATTGTTTTATTTTATATCATTGTTTTCTATTATTTTATTTTATTATTTTTAATTTAGCTTTATTATTTCATTTTATTATTTTATTTTATTTATATTTTAATTATTTATTTTTTATTTACATCTTTAATGTAAATTTATTTAATTTTAATGTCAATTTATTTAGCCTTGTTGAGGAAAAAAAAAATAATACAATAAAATAAATCCTAGAATGCCATAATTTTCTAAATGTAATAAAGCAATGTTCTGTCATTGACATCATTGATGTCTTCCTGAACTGAAATTGGAGCTCATTCTTAAAAGTAAAAGTTTATTTAACCCTGCCATATATTGAATTACATAACAGACACACACATGCACACACGCACCTCAGTCAATATACTGTAGGGATGCTGTGATTCCAATATGGCAGCCACCATGAGGGGAAACCATGTAGAATAAAGTCGCTCTCAGGATTATTAATGTGTAGGTATTATGTTTGCCTCACTATTAGAAACTTCTTGCTTAAACTCCTATTCACTTCTTTTGTTGTAAAAACCACTTTTGTGTGTGTGTGGAAAAATTACTGCACAATGAATTCACTGGTGTCCTCTGCATAACCCTTATTTTGTGGCACTAAACAGGCCCGGTTTTATTCATGTGGTCTTTTTACGTAACTCTCGGTGGTGACTGTATATCATCAAAACATTGTATCTTGTAATTTTCATAATTTACTGTTGTGGTCTTCATTACTCAACGCCTCCCTATAGTTACACAGGAAGAAAAGCTGTCTTTTTTTTCGCCAGTTTGAAGTGACTTATGGGCTTTTTGAAGGTACCAAGTGATGTTTTGCGCTGGGAATAATTTCAAAGGATGTGGCTGACAATCTCTCTAATCGACTGCGTAACACAAAAGAGTCTCTTAAATAAAACGGCTGCTTATCCTGAGCTTACCTGGAGGAGATGAAACATGTCAAGATACGTTGCTTTCAAAAGACGGGGGTCTGGCTTTTTGCTGTGGCCTCTTAGAGCCACGCGTGCGGTTTGACTAACGTATGTATGTGTGTGTGCTGTATGTGTGGGAAGGTTTTTGCTTTTGTATGTTTTTTTGGCAATGCCCTGGACTCCCACATTGACTCTCAGATCACAGGAAAGATATGGGTGGCAGATCGCAGGCCTACAGATGTACACAAAGGGAGAGGAAAGTAAAGTAGTCATGTGTGCTCCGCTTGACAGATCTGTGAACAGTATGTGAGCTCTACTGTACAGCATGTGTATGTATTTGCTATGATGATGGTCTGGGGCTATTAGTGGTTCAAAGGTTCAGTACAAATTTTGAAAGGCGCTTATGGTTCACTAAGGAAACATTCATTTCACTGCTATTTAATATTCTGTCAACCTTTATTTGTAATTTATTTTCAAATGTAATTTATTTATGAAATATTGAACTGTGTTTTCATCAGAATCATTGGTCCAGGCTTTAATTCTACATGATTCTTTGAAATTATTCCTATGCTGATTTGATGCTGGTCACATTTTACTACTACTACTACTACTACTACTACTACTACTACTACTACTAATATAAACATTATTATAATAATTATTATTATTATTATAAATAATATAATATAATATAATATAATATAATATAATATAATATAATATAATATAATATAATATAATATAATATAATATAATATAATATAATATAATAATAATTATTATATAATAACAACAATAATAATAATAATAATAATAATAATAATAATAATAATAATAATAACATGTTTTTATAATAATAATAATAATAATAATAATAATAATAATAATAATTATTATTATTATTATTATTATTATTATTATTATTATTATTATTAATGTTATTAACTCAATGCATTTAGGCATGTTGACATAGACAAAACAATATGCTGCGAACCGAGCTTTAGAATGGGAAAGAAAGGTGATTTAAGTGACTTTGAACGTGGCATGTTGGTGCCAGACGGGCTGGTCTGAGTATTTCAGAAACTGCTGATCTACTGGGATTTTCACACACAACCATCTCTAGGGTTTCCAGAAAATGGTCCGAAAAAGGGTAAATATCTGCAGTTCCGTGGGTGCAAATGCCTTGTTGATGCTAGAGATCAGAGGAGAATGGCCAGACTGGTTCGAGCTGATAGAAAAGCAACAGTAACTCATATAACCACTCGTCATATGGTATGCAGAAGAGCATATCTGAACGTGTCGAATCTTGAGGCAGATGGGCTACAGCAGCAGAAGATCACACAGGGTGCCACTCCTGTCAGCTAGGAACAGGAAATTGAGGCTACAATTCACACAGGCTTACCAAAATTGGACAATAGAGAATTGGAAAAGTGTTGCCTGATCTGATGAGTCACAATTTCTGCTGCAACATTCAGATGGTAGGGTCAGAATTTGGCATCAACGACAGGAAACCATGGATCCATCCTGCCTTGTATCAATGGTTCAGGCTGACGGTGGTGGTGTAATGGTGTTGGGGATATTTTCTTGGCCCATTAGTACCAATTGAGCATCCTGTCAACGCCACAGCCTACCTAATATTGTTGCTGACCATGCCCATCCCTCTATGACCACTGTGTACCCTGATAGCTTCTGATAGCTACTTCCAGCAGGATAACACGCCATGTCATAAAACGTAAATCATCTCAGACTGGTTTCTTGAACATGATAATGAGTTCACTGTACTCAAATGGCCTCCACAGTCACCAGAGCTCAATCCAATAGAGCACCTTTGGGATGTGGTGTAACGGGAGATTTGCACCATGGATGTGCAGCTGACAAATCTGCAGCAACTACATGATGCTATCATGTCAACATGGACCAAAATTTCTGAGGAATATTTCCAGTACTTAAATCCAGAACTTAAATTCCAGTACTTAAAGTGTTAAATCTATGCCATGAAGGATTAAAACAGGTCTGAAGACAAAAGGGGGTCTACGTGCTAGTAAGGTGTACCTAATAAAGTGGCCGGTGAGTGTATATTATAATAATAATAAAACCTTGTTTTGCTTAATATTTTTTGAATGGACAACTCAAATTTTAGTTTTATTTGTTTAAAACTATTTTTTGAAAAGAAATTTCCAAATATCTGCATTTATTTGAAACAGAAAACAAAAATATTTAAAAAAAATGAAATTTGTGATGTGTAATATGTAATTTAAAAAATGCCATATTATCTCATATGTATAAACAATACTAACTGCATACACTATGAATTAAATGTGTTTGTGTGCATGTGTAAATGTATATAATGATGTTTAATATATATTATAGGTAATGTAGTATATCATAGTTACAATACAGTATATTCAAGTTTGAGTCTTCTTGGGAGGTCAGTAAATATACCCCCAACTCATATTTTTATGAAATGTTTTGTTTGAGAAGTGTGCTTAAGATATTACTTCAAAATAAATTCCACTTGCTTTGACATTTTGTTATCTTAAGCAAGCAACATTTCACATTTTAAAGTGTGGCTTAAGTGTGCAAATATGCCTTGGAGCCACCGTTTAGTTGCTTGAAACCTCTCTGCCAATCAAAACAGCTGAATGCCTGCATTGGTAAATCAGAGTTCCAGCCAATCACAACAGAGCAGCAGTCTTAGCTGATCCTGCAGATCAGAGAGGGGTGCACTTGGTTTAATTTGTGCTTTGCTGTCTTTATAGGGCTTTTGCCCCCCTGGTGGAGAGATTTTTAACTGTCCTTGCAGTGTCTGTTTTCTCTCAGTGTGTGAGGGTATCGATGTGGTGGGTCCATATTTCCCCTGCTTATGAAATCTAGGTTTTGTGGAGGAAGAAGGAAACGGCCCCTACATGTCTGATGTTCTGAGTCTACTAACACACACATTTACGTCTTTCATATATGTTTGTTTCTCTTGAGGTGCAAAACTCCCACATTCAGGATACAAACTGTCAAGAAAGCAAGCAGGATTTCTTTGGGGAGTTTTATATCAGATAACAACTTCCTGTCGACTCGCCACATCATGAAACAATTGACTTGCTGAGACGCCGTTCGATTAAAAATAGGCAAATGATTTAATATGCTGTCGCAGATGGCTCAGAGTAGATTTATGTGTTTTAATCCCTAAAATAAGTTAAGATTCTTACAAACTGACACAGTTTTCACAGTTTGAGCTTATTTTCACCCTATTGTTTTGATTACGTCACACTTTTGCTTCCTGGCGATATATTAAAACCTGCCACCCACGCTAAACAAAAATAGCTCTTTTTTTCATTCTCATTCTCATGTTAATAAGTCTCTTTTTAATCTTTCCCTCCACACGCAACCACTTTCCCGTTCCCTGGTCTCTCACCCGCAGAGAAGTCTATCCAATCCATTTTACCCATCTGCCAATCTCAATCTTAGTGATCAGCTCTCATCTCCTCATCCCTCTAACTGTATCCAATCAATTATATTCTCTAATCAGTCCTTTACTGTCATCACTGCAAATCTGCGAGCAATCCTCCTCTTTTAATGCGGCCTGTAATACCAGGAATGGGATTTAACTGAGATAATATGCACAGTGGGTTATGGAGGCATTCTTCATAGAATGGAGACTTTTACCCATGAGCCACTGCAGGGTAAACTTGTTCATGGAATGAAATATGCTAACTGAAGATCCTCTTAATAGGTACAGGTCGGAATGGGTTGGTTCATTTTAAGGTAAATACTCTATATCTGTTACTCTAAATAACAGTATATTTCCATATTTCCATTTTTTTTTGTTTCGCAAATGATATTTTAGATTTAAATATAACATTTTTGCCAACTAAATTTGACTGAAACAGCAAAATATGCAGTCTGGTCTTTAATATAGACCACGAATAAATGACCAAAATTAAAGTGACTAAAGAACAAGTGAATGTGATTGACTGAAGCTGCATCCGAAATCACATACTACTTAAATATGTACTACATTTGAATGTACTTCATGATTACTAGAACAGTATGTTAAATCAAAGACTAAAAAACAAAAGACATGTCACTCATATAGTTTTGAATAGGAAAAAGTGTTATATATATACAACATATAGCATGCATGTATATATATATATATATATATATATATATATATATATATACACACAGCATATAGCATGAATATGAGTAATATTGATGGAATTTGGGTGTACTACATCTATCATGTTGTCATTACATGGCCTCATGGGATAGTAGAGCGTCCATTGGATGCACACTTTGGAATCTTCAGAAGTAGCAGCTCAATGTGCTTTTCACATATTTTTTTGATAGTATAAGTACTTAGTATTGTAGTATTTAGTATAATATATAGTACTAGTGTAATAGTATCTTTGAAATACTGTGAAATTGAACATACTAAGCTCACATACTGTTTTCACACTATAAGGTGTAGATCAGGGGTCACCAAACTTGTTCCTGGAGGGCCGGTGTCCTGCAGATTTTAGCTCCAATCCTAATCAAACACACCTGAATGAGCTAATCAAGGTCTTACTAGGTATACTTGAAACATCCCGGCAGGTGTGTTGAGACAAGTTGGAGATAAACCCTGCTGGGACACTGCCCCTCCAAGAATGAGATTGGTGACCCCTGGTATAGATGATTGAGTGTGATGGAGCAAATGCTAGTCATTGAATGAATGGGTGAACAAGAGTGAATTAATCATTTGGTAAGATAGCAAATGATAGTCACTAATTGAATGAATGAGTGAGTGAATCATTGAGCAAGTGGGTGAATAATGGTGAGAGACCGAGTGAGTGGACCATTAAGCAAGTGAGCAAATGCAATTGAATGAGTGAGCGAGTGAGTGAGCAAATGGGTCATTGAACGAGTAAAAGTTAACTGAGTAAGCAAACCAAAAGCATTGAATTAATGAATGAATGTGAGTGAGCAAACTAGTAACTCAGCAAGTGAGCAAATAAAATCATAATGTAAATATGTTTGAGTGAGCAGATGAGTGACTGAATGAATATAAGTGACCAAATGAGTCATTGAATAAACCTAGTCACTCACATTCACTTGTTCATTCGATAACTAAGTTAGTCCTTCTTGAGTCCACAAATAATAATTATTGTGTGAATGAGCTGGTACAGTAGTCTAGTGAATTAGTTAATAGTCAGTCTCCTATTTAATCAAATATTTTGATTATTAAATCAAATCAGAGTTTTAATTAATTAGTGAATTAATTTATTTATTTGTTCGTTAGTTTGGTGTAACTGACCAAATATATATATTTTTTAGATAAACACAAGTACCAAGCTTTTTACTTTTAAGATACAAAGGCAGTCACTGAGATGGTCCCCTGGAGGGTATGTTTTTGTACTTCTAGTTTATTTAGAGTTTATAACTCATATTAGGTACAAAATGTTACCCTAAGGACCTATTGTATACTTTTAAAGACAGAGTTATAGGAACAAAACTGTACCTTTATTATACCTTTCTCTGACAGTGTAGTCTAAAGCTTTCAATTAATTAAAATCAAATGACTCACCAGACAGGCATTAAGACCTGGGAAGGCTGTTATCATGCTGTAGGTTAGTGACTTATAGGTAGGGCCAGACAGAATCTGACAGAATCCAGACATCTTTTGCTATTTCTGCGCACAATTTTGGTAAAAAATCTTCAGATTTATGCGGAATGATTTTGGTTGTACTCTAACTAAAAACTTAATATATTCATTTAAAAAAGAATATGATTTTAACTCTTATTTAATGTTTACAATGCAAATCCACTTAGATCCACAAGACAGAAAGTATTATTTTACAAACTGTATTGTAAATAAATCATATTAACATTTTTATATTAGCCAATAATATTATGGAAATTAATTTAAAAACGGAATAAATATAAATGTACACACATTTAAACAAGTAAAGAAATAGACTGCACGATTGGCTAAAAATCTGCAAAAATTCGAGGACTTATAGGTTAGTGATACTGCAAAGGCTGGTTTATACTTCTGCGTCAAGTAATCGCCGTGACCCAAGGTGCATGCCTTGCGCATTGCTTTGTATTTATACTTTTGCATGCTGTTTGGATTGTTCTGCAAAAACACTTTCAAAACGTTAGCTGTCAGTCGTTCGTCTGGGTCGAGTTTCTTCGCTGGTGTTTGGTTTTTGCTGAATCATACCTTAATGTACAAGTAGCTAAAACTCGCTCATTAGAGGCAGGAACCAGCAAACGTGCAACAACTTTAATCATAAGGTAAAAAGAAAACAAAAGTTTCCAATTGAAGCTCCTTCACGAGACAGAAATTTGCTCACTGGCCATAATGGTCCATAATGGCCTCCTAACCCTCCCCATATCATTATTGGCTTCATCACTCTGTCTTCTCTACACCAATCAGTTGGTGTGTGGTGTGCTGTCTGGCGCAATATTGCTGTCAGCGCATCATCCAGGTGGATGCTGCACACTGGTTGTGGATAAGGAGATTCCCCCAAAAATGTGTAAATCGCTTTGAGTGTTCAGAAAAGTGCTATTTAAATGTAAATAATAATAATAATAATAATAATAATAATAATAATAATAATAATAATAATTTGTTAATAATAACAAGTTGTTGTTTACACTTCAATCATTATCTGCAGATATTTCAGACATTCTGATAACATTGTGCTCAGTTGAGTAAATTGATTAATTTTGCTGTTGTGATTGAAGGAATGAGTAAGCTAATGAGTGAGTAAATAATTTATCTTTAATGATGTGATTCTGTATTTTATGAATTCTGTATTTTTTTATGAAAAAAAAAAAAAACAAACAAAAACAAACAAAAAAAAAAACGTCAGACTATGGCAATCTGACATTCTTTTGAGGGACAGTATGCAGTATTTCTCCAAAACCTGAATTATTCTTTAAAATGCAGAAAGTGTGCTTCATTCATTGAACTGCCTTGATATATGGCTGATTTCCATCATTTGATAAATTACTCTTGCTCTAATTAATAGAAAATTTAAACAAGTATCTTTTTAAAAAATGAAATTTAGTTTAATGCCTGCTTTATAATGAGCCTAATTTACATGAAAAGGAGACGTGTTTACATCAGGAAAAAATAGCAGGGACTTCATTTAAATACTCATTGAACAGCTCAGTTCCAGCACATTTAGCACCTGGTTAAGCTTGATGGTGATTAGTGACGAAGTGGTTTGAATTTGCCTTTAATTTTTTTTAAGCATTGTCCTGTGCCATAAACAGTTTCTGTGTGAGAAATGCCATTGTTTATGTGAAGGTGTTTTGATGAATCAAAACAAGGTCTCAACGCTAAAGCAACCCCGAGGCCAGGATGTTATGTTCTTAAGGAGGTAGACTGTTAAATTTAATTGACACATCCAACTGGCTGCTGATCTTCATTTGTTTTACAGTCAGACAATTAAACTTCTGAGCACATAACAAAAAAAAGAAAAGAAATTCATTGTTAAATAACGCACTATGAATAATACATACAGACAACACTTCCATTCTCTCCATCACAATGGCTTTATCGCTGGCAAATGCGCTCTGTAAATCAACTAGGACGTTCGCACACAAAGCCCTGTTGGATAAAACATTCCTTATTCTAACACTTTTACTGACCCATAAAGCTTCAGGGGCCATTCCAGCACAAATTACCCAGCAGAATGCAAACGCTAAATATGAGACAGAGATATCCATTGCTTTCTGGTCCCCCTGATTTAAGATTATTTGCATTCTGCCTGGCTTGACAAAGAGTCCATTCAAATTGTTTATGGAAGCATCATGACCATTCCTTCCGGGGAGAAAGACTGTAATAAAAAAACAAAAGAACACTGCAGTGTTAGCAATATGTGAAATATGTAGATCTCTGAATTTTGTAGAAAGTAGAAATAATTATATTATTCGTAAGCAAATTTTTAGGGAGAATATAAATATTACTTCTCAAATACATTTATGAATAATGGACGGTGTGCTAATTTCCTGGCTCAGCATTTGCTGTGGAAATAGTTTGTGAAGGGGTTGCGTGTTTGTGTGTGTGTTTGAGAGTGTGGGGATGTGAATTTCTTGATAAGAAGCTGTAGCTGTCAGTCGGAGCCACTCCAATGGCTGTGACTTCATGGGGGATTTTTGTAGAAGCGGTTTCTCTGTTTGGATTGT
This sequence comes from Danio aesculapii, assembly GCF_903798145.1. Classification (NCBI taxonomy): domain Eukaryota; kingdom Metazoa; phylum Chordata; class Actinopteri; order Cypriniformes; family Danionidae; genus Danio; species Danio aesculapii. Next base: position 29,776,442 of record NC_079453.1, on the reverse strand, counting down.
GGCTATTTTTAAACTCTAGGGCTTTTGGGTGGAGCGAGCTCAGGAACTGAGGGCAAGAGTTCAGTGTCTCAGAGTCTGGCCGAGTGAAGTCACACGCTGAATAAGAAAGACGGAGATAGAATGAATGTATGTGTGAATGAATGAGTAAGGGTAAAGTAAACGAATGAGGGAGTGAGCCAACAACTATGTTCAATTGAGTTATTGAGGAACAAAGCTAATGATTAAGTGAATGGATACATGTGTGAATTAGCGAGTACATGAATGAGGGAATGAATTGAGGGAATAAATAAATGCATGACAGTTGATGAATAAGCCATGTTTGATTGATTGGTTAATAGAGTATGTGAATAAATGAATGAATTGAGAGAGTGATTGAAGAAATGAATAATGACAGTGAGGGAACAAATACATGCATCACAGTTGATACGTTAGCCATGATTCTTTGATTGATTGATTGATTGATTGGTTAGTTGATTGATTGCATGATTGATTAATTGATTGAATGAGTATGTTTAAATAATTTAAGGAATGAACTGAGGGAATGAATGAAAAAATGCATTAATGGCAGTGAGGGGGTAAATAAATAGATGGCCATTGATGAGTTAGTCATGTTTGATTAATTGTTTGATAGAGTATGTGAATGAGTGGATGAATGAATAAATGAATGAATGAATGACAGTTGATGAATTAGCCATAATAAATTGATTGGTTGATTATGAGAATGAGTGAATGAATGAATGAATGAATGAATGAATGAATGAATGAATGAATGAATGAATGAATGAATGAAGGACAGTTGATGAATTAGCCATAATTAATTGATTGGTTGATCGAGTATGAGAATGAATGAATGAATGAATGAATGAATGAATGAAATGAGGGAGTGAATGAAGAAGTGAATTAATGACAGAGAGTGAATGAATGAATGCATGACAGTTGATGAGTTAGCCATGTTTGAGTTAGCCATGAATGAATGAATGAATGAATGAATGAATTGATTAATCGAGGGAGTGAATGAAGAATTTAATTAATGACAATGAGTAAACAAATAAATGCAAGACATAATCCATGATTGATTAATTAATTGAATGAGTAAGCTTGAAAATATTTAAAAGAATGAATGAATGAACGGATGAACGAATTGAGGGAGTGAATGAAGAAATGAATTAATGACAGTGTGGGAGTAAATAAATGCATGGCAGTTGATGAGTTAGTCATGTTTGATTGATTGGTTGAATGAGTACGTGAATGAATGAATTAATTAAGTTAGTGAATGAAGAAATGAATTAATGACAGTGAGTGAACAACTAGAGGTATGACAGTTGGTGGGTTAGCATGATTGTTTGATTGATTGATTGATTGATTAAATGAGTATGAATGAATGAATGAATGAATGAATGATTAAATTACTTGAGGGAGTGAATGAAGAAATGGATTAATGACAGTGAGGGAGAAAATAAATCTGTGACATTTGATGAATTAGCCATGTTTTATTGATAGAGAATGATAGAGGTTGATAGAGAAGATGGATGGATGGATGGATGGATGGATGGATGGATGGATGGATGGATGGATGGATGGATTGAGAGAAAAAAATAAATGCATGACAATTGATGAGTTAGCCATGTTGGATTGATAGATTGATTGATTGATTGATTGATTGATTGATTGATTGAATGAGTGTTTGATTGAATGAATTAATACATGAATTAAAAGAGTGGATAAAGGAATTAAGGACAAGTTGATTAGATTTCCATTTTTGTATAAGGAAATGAGTAAAGATTAAGGATGAATTGGTGTCAATAAATAAGCTCTTTAAATTAATGAGTGAATAAATTAATGAAGTGAATGAAAATAATGACTTAATAACAGGGACAAAGTAGATGAGTTAGCCATTTTTGAGTGCCTTCAGAATATAGCTGATGATTAAGTGAATGGGTTACCATGAATGATTGAGTAAATAAGTAAGCAAATGAATAGAGAGGGTGAATAAATGATTGGAATAATGAGTAGATGTGTTAGGCATTTTGAGTGAATAAAAGATGATCTAATAATTAATAAACTGTATAAATGAGTGAGTGAATTAATTGATGGAATTTATGAATGCATGGCAGTTGATGAGTTAGCCATGTTTGATTGACTGAGTAAATAACTGAGTGAATGAATAAGCTGTTGCTTCAATGACTGAATGAATTTAGCTTTGAGCTGCATATGAGCTAATTGGTAACTGAGTAAATGAGTGAGATTTAATGATAAGTGAATAAGTGATCAAATGATAGGTACTAAAAGAGTGAATTATTTGTTGAGCAAATGACTGAGTGAATAACTGAAGGACATAATAGCTTACTTGAGTTAAAAATTGAATGAGCAAGCTAACAAAGGGGAGTGAATAAGCGAGTGAATCAGCTTTTAGGTTAGCGAGCAAAATGACTGAACATATGACTGGCAGAGTGAATAAGTAAATGAGAGATATGATGAGTTGTGACAAATATAAAGGAAGTCTTTCATTAACAAGTGGTCAGGAGTTCATAATTTTGGCTCTGCCAATCTTTACTGGAAAAACACAATAACGAATGATGTCATTGTGCTAAAATGCTAAACGCACAAGTCACGCCGTCCTTGAGGGAATCCATTTTTTCCCAGTATTTGAGATGACATCATAACCTAGTAAAACCACAATATGAAACACCCTGCCAACACAACCGGGCCACATCTGAACACACCTCTCCCAAATATAGATCCCAGATCTGCTTAAATAGTCCACAAAAGTGCAGTGTAGCAGTTTTATTTTGGAAGCCTTGGCTCACATTGTTGTTGACTTTGTCTATTTTCACAGTGGCCTGTATTTCTGGTAGGGCCGTATTTATAGGTGCTGTACCCAGAATATGCCATGTGTAAACCCTAAATAATTAAAGCTACTTCTCTCCAACAAAGCAGGCTTTATGAAAACCATCACCACCGTGGTCAGTTTCATTGCAGCCCGGGCCCACAAACCTCAGCTTTTCCCCCCCAGTGCACAGGTTACGAGAGGGTCCGGACATGGGTGGGGAGGGGGGATCTTATTGGGAATCAACTGGAAAAATACTAGCGCTAAATACTGAACTGAGTAGGAGGTGGTTACATCTCATGAAGTCCTGTGTGATTAAAACCATATGTTGAGTCCGAATTGTCTGTTTCTCAGTAATGCGTCTGGATTTTCCCTATTAATATATGGACTATGCAGAGTGGGTTGTTTTGACAACGTGTTATTGCCAGAGACATTTAGATAAGGGATGAGGAAGAGCAATTGAGTTTAGGCTGAGGTTGCGTGTGTGTATGTGTGGTATCTCGCAGGCAGGAGAGAGAGAGGGATGTTGTAGGGTCAGCGCAGTACACACGGCTCCATTAGTTGAGTGTTATGACAGGAGCTGCTCGGGTCAGAGCAGGACACTGTCAGCTGGATATCTCTGATTGGTCTGTCTGATTGCACATCTTTTATTTACACTGAGACGCAGTGAACGCTCTTCGAATGTAAACATTGTTATTCTCTATTAGCTGATTTCCTTTTGCTTATGGTCAGGCATACAATATTAGGTGTGTCCCAAATTGCACTATCCTACACCATTCGTTCATTTTCCTTTAGCTTAATCCCTTATTTATCAGGGGTTGCCACAGCAGAATGAACCGCAAATTATTTCAGCATATGTTCTACAAAGCGGATGCCCTACCAACTGTAACCCAGTACTGGGAAACACCCTCAAATTCACACACACTCATATCTTTGGATTGTCTGGGGAACTGGAGCACCCGGAGGAAACCCCCATGAACATGAGGAGAGCATGCAAACTTCACACAGAAAATCCAACTGGCCCAGCCGGGACTCAAACCAGCGACTTTCTTGCTGTGAGGCTTTCTTGCTGCTGTGCTAACCACACCCCACCCTGTTCTACACAGTTTTGTAGTATAAATAGTATATAAACTAAATAAAAGTGTGTATAAATATAAAGTGTATGTAGGCTAATAAATAAAAAGAAGTGCAGGATGATGCACTATTCAACTGTTAAAAATACGTGTGTGATGTTGAACGCTTCATGAACTCAATGCTTGGAGCTTTGCTCACATTGCGGAAGGGGAGGAGCTATTGGGTGCTGTTCTTGGATTTCTTTATTTATTTTGGATTATGAAAGCAAAATTGTCATGTGATTATGCCACCTCCCGATGGTGAATGCGGTTGCACTCATGACAGGTAGTGTTTGGTAGTTGGTCAATTATTAAACATTGCCTGGGAAACGGTTTGAATATCCGTTTATTAAAAACAACTTTAGAGTTCCATTTGGGATGACACTAAACTGTGTACTAAATGGCTGTATGGGTGTATAGTGTGTCATTTGAGACTAAACTATTGTTTTACAATTTATTGCTTGTATACAGTGTGGAAAGTACACTGTATTCATAGCGCTTCACTTTTTCCACATTTTTTAATGTTACAGACTTATTCTAAAATTGATAAAATTCATTTATTTCCTCAAAATTCTACACACAATACCCCATAATGACAATGTGAATTATTTTTATTTTTTTTGAAACTGTTGCAAATTTATTAAAAATAAAAACCCTGAAAAATCACATGCACATAAGTATTCACAGCCTTTGCTTAACTTGTTGATGCACGTTTGGCAACAATTACAGCCTCAAGTATTTTTGAATATGATGCCACAAGCTTGGCACACCTTTCTTTGGGAATTTTTGCCCATTTCTCTTTGCAGTACCTCGCAAGCTCTATCAGGTAGGATGGGAAGGGATGGTGTATAGCCATTTTCAGATCTCTCCAGAGATGTTCAATAGGATTTAGGTCAGGGCTCTGGCTGGATCACTCAAGGGCAGTCACCGAGTTGTTGTGAAGCCACTCAATTGATATTTTGGCAGTGTGCTTTGGGTCATTGTCCTGCTGGAAGATAAACCGTCGCCCCAGTCTGAGGTCAAGAGCACTCTGAAGCAGGTTTTCATTCAGGATGTCTCTGTACATTGCTGCATTCATCTTTCCCTCTATCCTGACTAGTCTTCCAGTTCCTGCTGCTGAAAAGCATCCCCACATCATGATGCTGCCACCACCATGCTTCACTGTCGGTATGGTATTAGCTGGGTGATGAGCAGTGTCTGGTTTTCTCCAAACGTAACGCCTGGCATTCACTCCTAAGAGTTCAATTTTAGTCTCACCAGACCAGATAATTTTGTTTCTTATAGTCTGAGAGTCCTTCAAATGCCTTTTGGCAAATTCCAGGTGGGGAGTGGCTTCCCTCTGACCACTCTACCATACAGGCCTGATTGGTGGATTGCTGCACAGATGGTTGTCCTTCTGTAAGGTTCTCTACTCTCCACAGAAGAACACTGGAGCTCAGACAGAGTGACCATCGGGTAACTGATCAGCTCCCTAACTAAGGCCCTTCTCTCCTAATCACTCAGCTTAGATGGCTGGTCAGCTCTAGGAAGAGGCTTGGTGGTTCCAAACATCTTCCACTTATGGATGATGGAGGCCACTGTGCTCATTGGAACTTTCAGAGTAGCAGTCATTTTTCTGTAGCCTTCTCCAGCCTTGTGCCTCGAGGTCTACAGACAATTTCTTTGTCTTCATGCTTGGTTTTTGCTTTGGCATGCACTGTTAACACTGGGACCTTATATAGACAGGTGTATGCCTTTTCAAATCATGTCCAATCAACTGAATTTACCACAGGGGAACTCCAATTAAGCTGCTGAAACATCTCAAGAATGATCAGTGGAAACAGAATGTACCTGAGCTCAATTTAGAGCTTCACGGCAAAGGCTGTGAATACTTCTGTACATGTGATTTTTCAGGTTTTTTATTTTTAATGAATTTGCAACAATTAAAAAAAATCTTTTTTCACATTGTCATTATGGGGTATTGTGTGTAGAATTTTGAGGAAATAAATGAATTTAATCCATTTTGGAATAAAGCTGTAACATAAAGAAATGTGGAAAAAGTGAAGCACTTTGAATACTTTCCAGATGCACTGTACATATATATACATATTTAATACATTAATTTTTAGTGTTCATGTTTGGAAAGGAAAAACATAAAAAAAAAAGAAAATTGCAAGACAGTTTAGCACATAAAGTGAGGTGTATTTTAAGGGGTTTAACTATTAGGACTATAGCTTGATTTAATCATATTATTATGCTGTGGTCACAGCAGACGCAGCATGCAAGAAAAAACTGCGCTATTCACGCGTAAATAGACACTTGAACATTTTAAGTTTACTCACTTCATTTGAGAGTCAAATTCTCTGTGGTAAACTGTACATGTTTTTCCTACAAATTTCCAACTCCATTGGCAAAAATCGGCTAAGACCTTTTCTTAACAGTGTGATCAGATCAGTAAAGGTTACATATTCTAGAATTTTGGAGTTAGTTACATTTTGATTGATTGATTGATTGATTGTTAGTCATAAATGTACTTTCATAAAACCTCTGCATAGAATCTCTGTGCAGGATAAGAAAACCATTTAATTATAAGTTAATGTTTAATTCAGATATTAACTGAAAACTTTTACAAATTCCCTTTTAATTTTAGTTGTAAATTGTTTTCAAAAGTTTGTATTTCTGATATACAGAACTTTTAGATTGTATTACATTAAAAATGTACTGTATTACATTGTTGCATATTAAATTCAGTAGAAGAACTGCTGTGATGTATAATTATTATTTGTAGCGGAATAAAAGTTATAATTTGCATCATTTATATTTACACATTTCGGACAATAATGATAAATGGGTAAAATGTACTACATTTTCTGAAAATAATCTCACAATATAAAAGCTCTCACTTATCCCGGCAGTGCTAAAATAGACTTCATTATCTCTGAGCAAAACACAATTTATTACCTTAATCTTTTTCATTTTGGTTACAAATGATCTGGACATGTACTTGAAAGTTTTTTTTATGAAATTCACCCACATAGAAACAGGCAAATGTGTGTTCTTTAATATACATGTGTGAGTGTCTGTTTGTTTGTGTGGGCAGGATAATATGGTTTATGAGGACCCAAATGTGTGTCATGGATAGATTTTATGTAAATTTCATATTTTATATTTGATGTATCCCGTAATTCAAAAGATTGGAAGTGCATATTGAACAATATGCATATACAGTGCTCAAATTAAATAAGGACACCACTCTTTCTTGTAAATACATATTTGCTATAGGATGCTATATATTAACATATTTGTGTTTATATGGTACATTACATTAGAATATAACTCAACAATATGGTGCATAAATAATTTAACAAAATAAATCAAGATTATGGTGCAAAAAATGTTCACCCAAATTAACCTTATGGAAAAATAAATAAAATTGCACTTAAGAATCTATATAAACATAAAAAAATATAGTATTTATTTAGTTTAGTTAAACTTACATTTTAAAATATAACTGTTTAATAAACTATTTTGTTTAAATGTAACGAAATTGATAATACAATACGCACTCATATATAGTACACTCACCAGCCACTTTATTAGGTACACCTTACTACTAGCGGGTTGGACCCCCTTTTGCCTTCAGAACTGTCCTAATCCTTCATGATATAGATACAGACAGGGTATTGGAAATATTTGTTCTATTGTATTGAGATCCAGTGACTGTTGAGGCCAATTGAATACAGTGAACTTATTGTCATGTTAAAGAAACCAGTCTGAGATGATTTGCACTTTATGACATGGTGCGTTATCCTGCTGGATGTAGCCATCAGAAGATGGGTACACTGTGGTCATAAAGGGATGCACATGGTCAGCAACAATACTTAGGTAGGCTGTGGCGTTGTGACACGATGCTCAACTGGTACTAATGAGCCCAAAGTGGGCCAAGAAAAAATCCCCCACACCTTTACACCACCACCACCAGCCTGAATCATTGATACAAAGCAGGATGGATCCATGCTTTCATGTTGTTGACACCAAATTCTGACCCTACCATCTGAATGCGGCAGCAGAAAACGAGACTAATTAGACCAGGGAACATTTTTCCAATCGTCTATTGTCCAATTTTGGTGAGCCTGTGCGAACCAGCTCGCACCAGTCTGGCCATTCTCCTCTGACCTCTGGCATCAACAAGGCATTTGCGCCCACAGAACTGCCGCTCACTGGATATTTTCCCTTTTTCAGACCATTCTCTGTAAACCCTAGAGATTGTTGTGCGTGAAAAATCCCAGTAGATAAGCAGTTTCTGAATACTCAGACCAGCCCGTCTGGCACCAAAAACTATGCCATGTTCAAAGTCACTTAACTCACCTTTCTTCCCCATTCTGATGCTCGGTTTGAACTGCAACATATCGTCTTGACCATGTCTACATGCCTAAATGCATGGAGTTGCTGCCAAGCCATGTGATTGGCTGATTAGAAATTTGTGTTAATGAGCAGTTGGACAGGTGGACCTAATAAAGTGGCCAGTGAGTGTATTATTCAACTATTGTCAGTTTTTTTTTTCTTTTGAGAGTTGGGTTTAGGCTTGGAGAAAAGAGATGAGCATAAAGTTTGTACAGTATATGGAGAGTCCCCATAAACCACAAAACAAATATGTCTGTGTGTGACCCTACACATAGTAAAACTTAATATAGAAAATAATTATTTAAAAAATCCTAAATGATGTTTACCTAAAGGTGTAAAACTGCTAAATTCTTTTTTTTTTTGAGAGAGATCATTTTAGGCTTAGTGTATATAATATTGCTAGAACACAACAAAAGCAATGGAAGTGAATGACAAATCCCCACACAAATAGCTGTACAAATGTGTGTATCCAACAACTGTCTCCTCACATGACCCATTTTCCTGCACACTGTGTGATTCTCATAAAGCACTCATCTATACTTTCAGTAAGTCAACATGATTGCTTGTTACCGTCACCTCAGGACGGATCCATTTGACTGCGGCTTTCGTGACTGCAGTTTACCCGGCAGAAAGAGCAACAAATGTGGTCAGCCGATTAAACTGTCATTATGTGTGCCCGGCATGAACTGGCAAAGGTGCCAGAAGGAAGCTGTGCCACCTGGTGTAACTTGCCAGAAGTAACCCGTCATGAAGAAAAACCCCGACAGCTCGCTATCATACTCATGTCCTGCTGTTTAAATAAAACGACAACCGTGTACTGTACACGCATGTGTGCTTGTCAGTCTAAATAGCCTCTTTCTCTCTGGCTCCCAGTCGTGTATGAGGGGCTGTGTGTGTGTGTGGGTCTGCATGTACGGTGTTAAAAATGTGTCTGGCTCCAGCACAGCCGTGATTTTTGGCAGGGATGTGCCTTACACCACCAGTGCATGTGCTTTTGGTGTATGTGAGATGTGAGATCTCTAACGGCCAGAGCTACTGCTCCCTTCTGGCTAACTCAGTCAATGCACTCTGCAGAGCTGATCCTAGAGTTCTAGGGGCCCTAACAAAACGTTATGAGGGAGCCCATGTCAGAAATAAATAATAAATCACTTATTTCCAACACAGGCTCATTGGGAAAATGTGCCCAGGGATACGTTTTTGAGAACTCAGAAATATGTCCATCGAATTACATAATGGCTGGATTTTGCGTGTAAAACAAATGCTATGGGGCGAAAGTGCTGACCGACCATTTTCCAGCTTGATTGGTTTGCTTTGTAGCTTGGTGCAAATGCCGCCAGACTTGGGAGGTGGAACGAAGAATACTGGAATTCAAATCTGGCAAAGGACAGGCACAGAAACCAGGTAAAATAAAACAAAACAAAAAAAGAGTAGTGTAATATTGTGGTCAAAGCAAACGCCTGCAATTATTTTTTCTCTTCTGTTTGCTTTTGAAAACACTTCAGGTTTGGGGCAGAGAGTGGGTGGATATACTATGCACAGCGACAAGGTGACCAGATGACATACATGGTAAGAAGGACTTTGAGATGGACAGTAGATGTATACAACAGCCTCTTGTGGATTTATGAGAAACAGCATGTACAGTATGAGTAAACGTGCCCCAGCAACACATTTGAGATTGTTTTAAATGTACACGGCAGCCTCTGGTGGATTTGTGAAAACAAAAACTACAAGAACATGTAGTCCAGTGTTCATATTTCTCAGTTATCAAAAAAATGTATCGCTGGGCACGTATTTCCAATGAGCCAGGGTTGCTTATTTCTTTAAAAACCCCAAATTAATCCCTCCACAGCACTTTTAGGGGATGTGTTTGGCGCGATTTGTTGCTATTTTCAGAGCAACACAACCCTAATTTTCCTGTTTTGCGGCTTATTGGTTAAATAGTAAATCTTTTTGCGCAACTTTGTTGACTCATGGGTGTTCCAGTCTTGAAAGAAGGTATGTTAATACACATTGTTGGTGTGTTGCTATTTTGAGGAACTAAAATACACTGTATAATTGACCAGCTAAAAGCAGGTTTAAAGATCAGTTCGTACACATTGGTTAATACACACAGGATGTACAACAATACGCAAATATCTTAACAAATGAAAAAGATTTAAGGGATTGAAATATTACATAAAAATCTACATAAATATAAAAACCACTGCCTGCATGCTTTCTTCGTCTCGGGGGGGGGGCTGTTTTTTAGGTTGTTCATGACAATTTGCTTTTGTATAATGTTGTTATTATTATTGATATTATTTATTATATGCATGTTTATATTTGTTTTAATAAAAAAGTTTAGATTTATCCCCCGTTGGGTTTTGGAGACGTCTGAATCACCATATGGTGCATAAGAATAGGATGTTTGTTTGGATATAACTTTTTGACCACACTTTGTTATTATTATTCATTTTTTCATTTGCTGGAATTAGAACAGAATTTAGAAATAGTTTTGAAACAATTTTTTGCGCTTAACAAACGAAAATACATATATAGCCTGATGGATGACTTCAGTGGAGTGCGTACAACACCATTTCATTTTCCACGAAAGTAAAGAAGTAAAAAAAAAAGTAAAGAGGCCGAATGGAGGAGGCTCATTCTTTATTCTTGTCTGTTATCTCGCTAGTGAAGTATTCAGTTTTTACATTTTTCCACTTACAAAGTCGCCATGTAAATACAGTAGTAACACAACTGACTCTTAAAGGCAATAGGAGATGAGACTCTGATTGGTTTAATGCACGCTATGCTCAAAACACCCCCATACCCCATTAAGAGAATAAGAGTAACCCTGTTAGACCTTGCGCTGTGGCGGAAACCATATTTTCCATCTTTAAAATAGCAAAAGTGGATTCGAACACGCTCTTAATGCTTCTGCACCATGCGCTTCAGACTCTGTGCCTAGATCTTTAAAAAAGAGCCCTTAGTGTTAACAAAGTAAAGAGAGTTGAAACAGTCAATAATAAAATAAAAAGAAAATTGCAAATGACAGGATAACATTAAAAAACACAACTCCAATGATTCCACACTCAGTTATGTTCTATACTCAGTCATCAAATTACATCTTTGTTGTGAATACACACCTTCGAGTGGTGAAAAAGACATACTGTACATTTAAATTTACATAGATTTGTTTCACATTGTAAATTTACAAACACATATTCAATAAAGAGCAAAAAATAATTTTCATTTTCTTATGATTCTCTCATTTGGTGTTTGTTTAACATTAAATTAAGTGTCACCAATTAACACCAGTTGAAGAGAATTGACAAGAATTTGATTACTTTCTTAACTCTTTATCTTCATTTAAGACAGAGAAAATACACCAAGACCGATATCATCAATTTTGTGTGTATGTGTTCAACCGTTCTCATTTCAAAGGACTTATATGTACTAGGGGCCACCTGGGTAACGTTTTTTTTTTTTTTTTTTTGCATTGTGCTATAATTACATGAATGGACTTTTGGTAACACTTTACTTTAAGGGGTTGTTCATAAATTGCCATGAAATCTTTATAATCATGACATGATACAGATCAAAAATTCAATTTAATTCAAATAATGTTTCTTTATATAGCACTTTTACAATGTAAATTGTGTCAAAGCCGCTTAACATAGAAGTTCTAGTAAAGTCCAGATTTCAGAGTTGAAGTTCAGATTAGTTTAGTTCAGTGTGGTTTAAATTTCACAGCTGAAAGTTCAAACACTGAAGAGCAAATCCATCGATGTGCAGCTCCACAAGTCCCAATCCAAGTAAGCCAGTGGCGAGAAAAAAAAAAAACTTCACCAGCTGACAAAGTGAAGGAAAAAAAAAAAACCTCAAGAGAAACCAGGCTCTGTTGGGCATGTCCATTTCTCCTCTGGCCAAACTTTCTGGGAGATGCAGTCTAGACAGCGGAGGCTGGAAAAAATATGAAGAAGATTTTATGTATGCTTATGACAACTTCCATTAAGTGTCATTCACTCATTTCTGTCATTTTAAATCCAAAGGTGACATTGCTTGAGATGTTTTTATCATGGCAACTTGACACAAACAAATACACAATGACCTGTTTTTATCATGACAACTTGACATTAAGAAAACCACATAACTTGTCATAAATATGTCATAAACGTGAGGCTATTTTAATTGTGTCATGAATTTTATAACATCATCATTAATATTTTTATTGAGCTCAAAAAATATAATTAAATAAAATAAAAAATATAAAATATAATTATGCTGTTATAATATACATATTGTAAGTGTAGGACACTGGACAACAGAGTTGAGGATCCACGTGCAGTTTATTAAAAAGATAATGGTCAGGCAGGCAACGGTCAAACAGGTACAAAAAGTATCGCAAGGGTAATCCAGAAGGGTAGTCAAAAACAGGCGAATTGTCAGTACAGGTGGCAAAATAACATCAAGACAGGGATCAAAACACGGAAGGACAAGACTTGAAAAAGACATCATAATACTACAGAAAAACAAGACTCAGCAATGTGTGTTTGAGAGAGAGGTGAATATAAAGTCCAGGCAATCAGTCTATAGTGAGTTACCAGCTGTGTGTGTAATAAGGGGGAATCAGGAACTGCTGTGAGTGAGGTTAATGATGGTATTTGTAGTCCAGTTCAGTGACAGATGTGTAGCAACAAAAAAACACAATTATAATGGCTGCATGACAATCATGTTTATGACAGATTTTTGACACGTTATGCTTGGTAATGTCAAGTTGTCATGGCAAAGACAATGACAGGTTTTAATGTATTTGGTTTTGTCAAGTTGTCATAACAAAGACATCTCAAACAATGTATTCTTTACTGAACAAATGACACTAAAAGACAGTTGTCATACGCACACATAAAGTCGCCTTCATATTCCTGACGTTTCATTTCGTTATAAACAACTGCTTCAAGTAGGAAACATAAAGTAAAGAAACACAATTTGGCCATTTTAATTGTTAGAAGCCAAATAAAACAATTAATCCATTCTAACCTTGCCTTTATATTGTGTTTGAGACCAAGGGCCGGTTTGGGGGGCCCAATATTGTGTAAATTCACCTCAATTTTCACATAAGAGCAGGCACAGCTATTGTAACTTTAATGTGTAGTCTTTATTCTGTATCTCTTACATTGGTTTTTAGCCATATGAAACACCTCGCATGATGTTGCAAACAGGCATTTTCGTATCCTGTTATTTGTTTAATTTAATTTATTGTCATAACCACACATATTTGAAGTACAAGTAGTTTGATTGATAACTGCCTTTTGTTATTCTTTATCTCATACTGACAAATTAATTGGAAGTTCTTACACATTCACAAAAAAGAGCTTAGGGAGATTCGGTTCTAGTATTCTGGCTGATCGCAACTGAGTTCAACAGAGAGTTTGACATCTCATCTGGCTGTAGGGATCTATTTCTTTTCGGTATGGCTGTCAGAGAGCTCTAACTCGTCGGTGTGGGCGGAAATCTCCCTGCTGAGCTCCCGGCCGGTCATAACCCCATCCTAACCCTGTCATAACCCTCTCTGACAGCCTCGCAGATGGTGGGGAAAATGGGGGTTAAAACCCAGAGGCCACATCACTGCATCCCCATGCTCCCGTCCACCCACCTCCTCTGCATCCCCCTGAAAGTCACATTGACCTTGCAATGCCATTCTATCAGGGAATGATGGATCCGAGATGTGGAAAGCAGACTTGGAAAAGATAACTATTTGTGGGGGGAAATTATTTGCAGGATGTCCATCGACTCTTATCAGCTCTTAAATGGAGCACATGGTTGACTTAAATATGGATGAGGGTTGGGTCAGAGGGATGCTGCACCAGCTCCTGGGAGAGACTCTGGATATCTGGCAGGCTTAAACTCTGAGCTTGATCCATGGTACAGAAGTGAGGGGGTGTGAGGATATTCAGAATTTAGTGATTTACAGTATCTGCGAGTCTGACAACGTGATCTTTTTTTATTAATATCTTGTGGTGGAGTACTGTACCTGTCTTTTCAAAGATGTTTAACATTTTTAAAAGCTTTTTACGGATCGTACCAGAACTGTCTCATATATGCAGGTTTCCAGATTTTTTGAGATCAAAGGAATTCACAGTAATAGTATTAATGTAATATTTACAGATTTTTTCTTCTTTATTTGATATTAAAAATGAGTTCTGAAAGTATGACCCATAATTTTATGGCCCTATGATATGCGTGATGAAAAATACATGGACTGAATCTCAAATTTCAGTCATTAAAGGTCCCGTGAAGTTGTTTGAAATGTGCCTGTTTATGGAATGTTTAACATAATTTCAACCAAAACATAAAGAGAGGGTGGGTCATAGTGTAGCCCCTCCCTCTTTTTTAGAAGCTGCCAATAGGTTTTTGTTTTATCACTATTCTGCCAGCTCAAGCGCATCAAATGTGAAGCGCCTTGAAGGGGGTGTGGCATGTCAGATACTAGAGAGCATTTAATTGGTTGCGATTTGACAAGAAACTGAAATATGAGGTGACGTGAATAAAACCGTTGATCTATTTAGGCGGAAGTGAGAAACTATAGGCATTGCATGTTTACATCATCTTCTAAACGTGATTGTTGTCACTTTTTTAGTGAGCACTAGCTTATAGATCAATAAATTTTTCCAAGGGGCCATATAGACTCTAGGGTAGTATTAGGCCCCATTTACACTAATACGTTTTAGTTTTAAAATGCATAATTTTTACTACAGTTATGGCTTCCTTCCACACTACCTCAGAGTTTGCGCGCCCTTTTTTGAAAACGCTGAAGAGGCCACTGTTGTTTGAAAATGCTGCTACTCTGTGTCAGTGTGGATGGGGGAAAATGGAGATATTTGAAAATGGAGGTGTGGCTGCAGACATGCGATTGGGACATTTCCCTCAATGCTAAGTGCACAAATTTTAGTCTTGCATCCTTTCCCTTGGTTCAGACTTCGCAAGTTTGATATGGAAAACAAACTCCCGAGGACACGTTGGGTAACAACAGCGTAGGCTATTATATAACGTCATTCGCATCACCCTGGCTACGTTGTTTCACTATCTTAATGATAAAATGAAAACATGATAAATGGAACTGCTTATTTTCATTTTCATATTAACTTAACAGACACTAAAAAAGTTGAGGCATAGTGTAGCTACATAATTTTTTGACCGTCATCTTCACTGTATGCATATTTATAACTAAAAACAGAGCCTATAACATCACTGCCTCCTTTAATTTTTATTAAAAATACGAAACATACCCTGTCTCTTTTGTTGAATATCAGATTTAATAATCAATAATGGCCGTTATAAAAGTATAACGTACAATAAGTTTTTACAAAATAGGAAATCAAAGCAAGCAATAAGTCAATATGCAGAATCATTTTAGGTGGTTGCATAAATTAAAATATTAACTTATCTTTGCGCTCAGCCAAAACACGTTACCTGAGAACAAGTAATAGATTCAAAAGACTATTAGATAGAGACAAGAAGAATTAAATATCACATTTAACAACTACAGTGAGATGAGATCCAGCGGTATATCTTTGATGAACTGTCCGACCTGCGCTGCTCTCACCCGCTGACTGCCTGGAGCTCAGACGCTCGCATTCACTGCAGTGCATTCCAGAGTGTGTGTGTGGTCACATGATGTGTGTTTTCAGCAGTATAATGTGGACGGAGATCTTTTCAGAAACACTAGATGAAACACCAGTGTGGACGTGGATTGTTTTCATTCTAAAATGCCTTTTAAAAACTGTAAACGGAGCCTTAGAGGGCCAGACCAATACAGTTCCTTTGTTTAAAAAAAAAAAAAAAAAAAAAAAAAACCTTCTGTGAAACTATTCAATAATCATTCATAAAAGTAAAAAAAATAAAATAAAAAGAATCAATTTTACACAATAAGTATTTTAAAGACTAGCATCACAATATCAACTTCATGTAAATGCCACAGGGTTGTTTGTTTGACTGCTTCACCTTATTTGTTTATCTATTTATTTATTTATTTATTTATTTATTCATTCATTCATTCATTTATTTATTCACTCATTTATTTATTTTTTATGTTCAGTGAGAGAATTCTAATCTGTGTTATGGTTGAACAAGTGCACTGAAGTCAGGTTGAATGTGAGGTGGATATGTGATGCATTGATCATCACTGAGAGAGGATATGTATCTGCATTTATTAAATTGTTATTCTGAGGTAATTAGTCTACCTTTATTACTGTGTAATTCCATACAAAGTGTGAAGCTGTCTGGTAGGTTCCTGTCACATGACTTGTGGTTTGCGTGTGGCACTCTGAAATGTGTCGATTGTTTCAAGTCACGGCACTTGGAAAACATGAGCTTGACATGCGCATCCCTTCCTATTTGCACACGTCTCCATTTAAAATAACGAAACTGAGTGTGCAAAAGACGCTATATGTTAAAGTCCCCTTTTGTTGACTTGCAATATCAGACATGCACATTGCAAGGCCCTGTTTGCGGTTGAATTTAACTTAGTAACTACTTAAATAAGTACTTTACGCGGGTCATTCAAAGAGGTCCAGTGGGCCACATTTGGCTTAAGGGCGTACAATGCGCAGGTCTGGTGAGCGTTAGCTTATATATTATACTAAAAACTAGAAATACTGATAGTAACATCTAAAAAACTCTATTTTAATTTCATGGGACCTTTAAAGTAGAATTTGCTGCTCTAGTTGGTCACAAGATTTAGCAAATCTTCTGAGTAAATCAGAAGTAGATGACATGGATTATTGGCTATGAATATTAAATCATGAAAAATCTGTTTTTACTGGGGAAATAAAACTTACAAGCTACTGAGTACAGCAGGTCAGTCTTATGGAAACCTGTCCAAGTGATAGATGTTCACTCTAATTGTGTTGAATTGTGTATTTTTATTTAGCATAAACAATTAAACTTTTTTGAAAATGTTTAACTTTTCCAAATGCGACCATGATTTAGGAACACTTAATTAAATAGATCATTATTTGTATTACAAGAACACTATTACTTTTTCATGGATATTCATTTACCTCACTTTCTTCATATGTCATCATCTCTGATATGAATTGCGGTGGCAGTAGCAGCAACACTGTACTGGCTTCCTTCCTTTATTTATTTATTTAGTTTTTCTCTTTTGTGACAGGTGTCAACACTACAAATACTGCCACCTGATATGCTGTAGTATCAGCCAGATGTCCTTGGATTATCTACAGTCGCACAGTATTTGTAGTATTAGCACATTAAAACTTTTAAATGCTAAAGATATCATTACTGACAGCCCTTTTATCAAAACACAACAACTTTTAAATTGCATTATGCTTGCAGATGTAAAAGATTAATAATGAAAGCACAAATAGAAAAAACCAATGACATTAGCCTGCTTGTAAATGCTTGCATGTAAATCCCTACACTGTACAAAACTATATCATCAATTAGGCATAAAAGCAAGTTTTTAGTTTAATGTTACTTATTAACTTATTATACTAAAATAATCATGTTCCAACTTAAATTTATAAGTTAGGCAAGCTGTTTAAAGTGAGTTTAACATAATATATGTTCAATGGACTCATAAGGTTGATTTGATTCAGTTTAAAAATTTAAGGCAACCGGGATTTTTACAGTGTGCAAACTGATCAGAATGCTTGTATTGTTGTTAAAAGTTATATTCATTCATTCATTCATTCATTCATTCATTCATTCATTCATTCATTCATTCATTCATTTTCCTTCGGCTTAGTCCCTTATTTATTAGTGGTCACCACAGACGAATGAACCACCAACTATTCCATTTGTTTTACACATTGGATGCCCTTCCAGCCGCAAAACTAGTACTGTGAAATACTCATAATTATACTGCATTTTTGGACTTTGGGGGAAACGAATGCAAACACATGGAGAACATACAAACTCCACACAGAAATGCCTCCTGGCCTAGCTGGGACTCAAACCAGCGACCTTCTTGCTGGAAATAATAAATAAATAAATAAATAAATAAGTCAGTCAGTCAGTCAGTCAGTCAATCAATCAATCAATCAATCAATCAATCAATTAATCAATCAAGCAATCTACCAGCCAATCAATCTATTTTTTAACCAACCAACCAACCAATCAATCTATCTTTTAACCAACCAACCAACCAACCAACCAACCAATCAATCAATCAATAATGCCCAGGGATTACAGATGTAAATTAGCTTTATAGCTAACTCTGGCACAACATGTCATGTTGTACATTGTCCCTGTATAAATAAACAAATAAAATAAACCAAACAAGTAAATAAAAAAATTTATAATAAAGAATATAAAAATAAACAAACCAAATGAATAAAAAAATCTGTTAAATTGTCAGATCTGTGCGTTAAGCCTTGCCATTCCAATGCATTCTAGTAGAAGTGCCCCTGTCTGTTGTGTGCAATTAATATTAATCATACAGCAATTAAAAAAATAAATAAAATAAAACATCACATTTAAGTGTTCCTATTACAGACTGTTTGCTTAAAATAATTGCTTTCAGAAAAAAAAAAATGTTTAGTTTAAATTTTATGTGCACATTTATTAATGAATATTTAGCAATTTAAATAATAAAGTATGTTTATTAGCATATCACTTTGGGTTTTGGTCATTGAAACTGAGATCATGAATTTCTCCACAATTACAATTTTGCATTGATGCATCCTACTGGGAACATTTCTCATGTCGGTTATGCATTTCAAAAAAACTGCCACAGCTGATTTGACTAAATTAGCTCAGAATTGGCTTTCACATCTCATTAGCAAGAGATGATTTCTGGCCCATTGCTGGTGTGCAATGCATGTTAAAACCTCAGCTCCGAAATACAGGAAAATTGATTGATTGAATCACTAGAAACAACTGAACAGTTTTGCTCAGTGTGGACCGAATGACCCTGGCTGTGCTAAAAAGCCCATAAAATGGAAAAATGAAAAAGCTCATGGTGTTTCTATGAAGTGGAAGGATTGAGGAGGGGCCACACCGGCTAATATGTGATGCAAGCTAGTTGAAATCGAGTGATACCCAACTGGCTTGTTCTGTATGGCCACCTCCACTTGTAATACCTGTCTCGATTCTGACAGTTTAAGCAATGGTGAAAGCTGCTTTCATGAAGAGCAGCCAGCAGCGGATTCATAGGCCATTTAAGCCTATTAATATGATTTATGGTTCAGGTGGCGAAATGTTATGATTCGCTCTCACAGGATGAAGCGAATGAATGACCTGCTAGTTGGGATCGAGGTGAAGTGTGTGCATTAACAAATTAAGAAATGACTCTTGTAACAGGCAACACAAATGTAGTTTCTGTGCTTGTTTCTGGTGAGTAACTTTGACAAATATGACTTGAATATGAGAAACGTGTGTTTCCAGGACATTCAACACACTAATATTTATATTTGTGAGCTTAAAATACAATCAGTCATAAATGTTGAATAATGTGTAAATAAATGCTACAGTCATTTCCATTTTTGTATACAATACTAATACAGTTTCAAACAAACAAACAAACAAACAAACAAACATGTATTAACAAAGTCTGACTAGTTGATGTGCTAACACTCTTTTGTATACATTCATTCATTGATTAATTTTCCTTCTTCTTAGTACCTTATTTATCAGGGGTCGCCACAGTGTGATGAACTGTCTCACACACACACAAACTACAGCCAATTTTACTTACCCAATTCATCTACTGTATACCGCATGTCTTTGGACTGTGGGGAAAACTGGAGCACGGGGAGAACATGCAAACTCCACATACTGTTGAAATGCTAACTATTTCAGCCGGGACAGCGACTTTCTTGCTGTGAGGCGACAGTGCTAACCACTGAGCAAAAAACTAGAACTTGCAATATATTTGATAACTAATCAAGCACAACCGATTTGCAAAGTGCTTTTCTGATTCAACATTGTTTTAAAGCAGCTTCACAGAAACTTGTGATGATTGTAATAGCGTAATATTTGTATGCTTTAAACAGCAGTTGCATTGAGCAGTTTAAAGCTTATTGTTTACATTTTTGCAATGATGTATGATATATATATATATATATATATATATATATATATATATATATATATATATATATATATATATATATATATATATATATATATATATATATATTAGTGCTGGGCCGTTATCGGCGTTAATGTGCTGCGTTAAACCGAGACTCTTATCGCGCGATAAAAAAATATCGCCGTTAATCTATTCTCAAAGTTGGGTTGGGAGCTGGGTCTATTCTATGCAAGCTATGATGATTTTCACCTTGATGTTTAGCGCGGATGTATACCTGACCGGTGAGCCTGACAAACAAGTGCCCTTCTGAATCAAATCAGCAGGATACCTGACTTTAGCTGCAGTTTGGCAGGACTGGTGAGAGTGTTACAGAATGTAATAACGCTCACCAAACGCAAAGAAAAAAAAAACTTTCGCGCTGTGTGTGTGCGCGTGTATGTGCGTGTTTTGTGTGCGTGTGCGTGTGTGTGTGGTCCTTTACTGACAGCCGCCTGTGTCTTGGATCTTGTCAGAAAATATGGCGAAACGTCCTACATGACGGTAATAGTTTGATTGCAGTGTCTACTTCAGTAATGCCACTAATATCTGCATACTCCACATGTCTTAAAGAGCCCATATTCTACATGAAATAGGGTCATATTTAGGTTGTAAGGGTCTCCAACAACAGTCTAATATGCATGCAAGGTCAAAAAACACTTTCATGGTCTTATAATAAGCATTTATTTTTACCTAATTATCGCAGCGACTCCCATATGAATCATTCAGCGATTCATTTGTTCCCAAACCCCT
Source organism: Danio aesculapii (assembly GCF_903798145.1). NCBI lineage: Eukaryota > Metazoa > Chordata > Actinopteri > Cypriniformes > Danionidae > Danio > Danio aesculapii. Next base: position 29,755,300 of record NC_079453.1, on the reverse strand, counting down.
CCTCAGCGCGAAGCTAATTTGCGCTGATTGGACCGATGACAGCCTGCTGCGATTGGTCGACGACACTGACAGGCTTCAGCGCGAGACAGAGTGAAATGCCCAGCTGCTAATCAACAATATAAAAGTAGTCACACTGCATACACGCTTCATAGTGGATTTTGGCTGCCAGTGGGTGAATGTAAATACAGACGATGGACTAGAAAATACTGACGACTAACTATTTTATTGAGCAAAAAGTCCAAGAACTGGTGAGGAGATCTCCTAGCTCATCACAGTCTACCTGCTCTTTTCACACACACACACACACACACACACACACACACACACAGAGCCGGCGCGTCCATAGAGGCGTTGGCGACACCTCCCTCACCACCCGCGTCCTCAGTTATATCCGCGAATAATAACCCAATGAACCCACGTTCTTAAAAACTTATTATTTGGGTAGCAAACATATTCTGAATGCCTTCAGCATAATTCAAATGAGCCATTTTAATCTAGATTAATCTAGATTAATTTTGAAATTAATCTAGATTAATCTAGAAATTTTTTTTTATCTATGCCCACCTATAATATATATATATATATATATATATATATATATATATATATATATATATATATATATATATATATATATATATATATATATATATATATTATGTTTAACCGAGCAAGGCAATTTTCACAGTGTCTGAAAATATATATTTTTTTTCTAGAGAAGGTGTTACTTTTTTTTAATTTTGGCTAGAATAAAAGCAGTTTAAATTTTTTTAAAGCCATTTTAAGGTCAAAATTATTAACCCCTTTAAACTATATATATTTTTATAATCTACTGAATAAACCATTACTATACAATAACTTGTCTAATTACCCTAACCTGCCTAGTTAACCTAATTATCCTAGTTAAGTCTTTAAATGTGTAAAAGTGTCTTTAAATAAAAATTGAGAAAAAAATGAATAAACAGGGGGGGCTAATAATTCAGGAGGGCTAATTTTATATATATATATATATATATATATATATATATATATAGAGAGAGAGAGCTGTTTACATCAACAGCTTGAGATGTAATGCATTCAAATATTATTATGCTTAGTGAATGAAACCCATTGTTATTAAACCTGGCATTATCATACGCTAATGTACTGTTATTCGTGTTTAGTATGCATATTGTGTACACAGCCTCAAGATTTTTCTCACAATGAAAAAATAAATTCCGATTATTATCCCATAGCATTCCTGGTCTACAACCACTATAGAATTCAGAGCTGGATTATGAACCAGACCAATGGGACCAGTGCCTTGAGGCCTCAGACTATCAGAGACCTCCAAAAATCTCACAACCAGAGACTTCCAAAAGGAAACTGCGCCCTTAGAGCATGTTAGCTGACCACTAAAGACCCCCCAGGCCCCTCAGCATGGAGCACAAAATAAGGCCCTCGGCTACCATTTTAGTCAGGCAATGCTAGGGCTATCCAAACACACATTTCATCATTTTTTAGCCTTGTCTTTTAAAGTATGATAATGTGTTTGCCAATGGGGGTCTCTGAAGATGAGATGCCCAGAAGCCTCACATGACCGCCACGCACCTCAGCATTCATTACTGACATACCTGCTAGTTGGTATAAGTAATTTATAGTAATAAGTATTGATAAATAATACAAATGTGTAATGGTAAATGACCTATATGTATAAATAAACCAATATTTATAAATAAATAAACACACTTTTTTCTGTATGAGCAGTGGAAACTTTCATAAACACTTCCTGCTGGAGTGAGGTTATAATACACGTTTAAAGCTGCTGAATGTAAGTTTTTGACTTTTCTAAAGTATAAAAATATCATAATATGCTTGCAGATATTTACGAAACATCCTAAGTGAACATTATTGTTTATCTGCAAAACAAAGCTGAAGTCAGATATTCTGCTTTGAAAATGTCTTTTACGTGCCGGAACGGGCGTCTTTGTTTTGGTTCTTTTAACCCACCCACTGCACTTTAGCCAATTATATCCTCCTGAGACCCCGCCAATTGACTTGTGTCCTCTATAGTGGACATTGCGTTTTCATGAATTTTCTTTGAATTTTTTTAGCAACTCTGTCAAGTCCTGTTGTACTGTTCAGAGGACATCCTGGGCTTTCTAGTGATATGTCATTTGATTGGCTGGCATGCTAGGAACCACTTCTTACACTGCATCCAAAATGGCTGACATAAAAAAAGCACATTTTATGGGAAGGAGAGAGGCATGTAAAATTTAGCTTTTTAAATGTTTTTTTTTACTACTATTATTACATATATTTGTTTATTAAAGTGTCAGGAACGATAAATTTAACTTTCAAAGCTGTTAACTTGTTTGTGTTTCAAAATATCATCCTTATTTGAATGTCCACTATAGTGGACACCAGGACCATCTTAATGTAATGAATGTTGTAAGGGGCAGAACTGAAGCAGAGATGATTCTTTATAAAATAGTTGAGGGAGACTCTGATTCAGAATCTGACAATCAGACAATTAGAGAATTAAAGACAATTAAAGAATGACAATCAGTTTTAAATCACTTTTATGTTAAATTTGTTTTGGATCAACATCACTTTTTTTTATTTTTGAGTTCAGCTCGCTTTCAGACTAAACTGTTTCAGAAATTTCAATACAAAAGAAAAAATTGTCTTTTTCTTTTTTTTTTTTTTTTTACATTAATATTGGATTATTATCCCTTTACAGCCACATCCTGTACAGTTTTGTTGTCTGAGTGGCGGTCGTTTTGAACTAAAATGGTCATGTGGTCCACTACAGTGGTAAAATTAAAAATTTAAAAACTCTAAATTGTAGATTTTTTTTAACCCAAAGGGTGAAGGAAATCAAAAAAAAGAAAAGAAAAAAAAATTCTTCAGCTCTCAGGAGGATATTTCAGAACCCTGAGTTGTTTTGTTGGAAAACTGCGTATTTCATTCATTCAGTCAGAAATGCTCTCAAAGCATGCGTTCGTGACTGAAATGTGACCTCCGGTGGACAGTAGCAGTCTCTGAAATGAGACGCAGATTCAGAGTTCTACATGAGGTTATGAATTAGCAAATAATATAAATATTAAGAACGTAAACATTAGGAGAGCAGGTTACATTGTAACCCTGTGTCCTAACAACACACTACATGACTAGATTTGCAGCGTTTGTCATGGACCAGACAAAACACGACAGAAATTTAAATAAAGCCATACAGAAGCACAGAATAGTGCTTCACTTACTCACGAAATGGTAAGGTTTATAATCTAATTAATAGATATTAAACCTCTTTAACAATATTAAATGTAGATGCTGAATCACCGATGTGTTGGTTTGCATTATTTCACAGTTCTGAAGTTCAGTCAAATGGTTTATTTTATTTTCAAGATCTGAGGTTTACTGTCCGCTGCTTTCAGTAGTCAGGCAATAAATGTCATGTAAATAACATTCAAACTCACAGTGTTAGCATTTAACACCAAATAAAGCTGCAAAAAAACAGAAATTATTTCTAAAATATAAATTTTAGGTGAAAAAAACCTCCTTTTAATATGGAAAATATTCATTCTGTTGCATGACGTTGCTTTTATTTAGAACACGATTTAAATCAGCCTTAAATCAGCGTTTAGGCTCTATAGTCGGACTTGCTCCTGTTGGTCCTCAATCTGGCAACCTCTGCATGCGTTTGTTTATTGATCCAGGAATGCAATACCTAATTCACCCACTGGGTGTCAAACTTACATACTGCACCTTTAAAGTGACAGTTCACCCAAAATTTAAATTTCTGCCATCGTTTACTTACCTCTGACATGACTTGATCCAAACCAGGTACACTGTTTTATTATTAATAATAATAATAATAATATTAATAATAATAATTTAATTAAATAAGATATTATGATGCTGTTCTTATTTGTAAGTCATTTGAGATAAAAGTGTCTACTTAATGTATAAATGAAAATGTAAATAAGGAATGTTGTACTGTTAACCCCAAAAAGTTAAGGTAACTCAAACCATTTGAGCAAACCAATTGCAACAAACCATTAAAGTTCAAAAACTAATCCTAATGAGTACTGTGAACTTAATCCATTTGAGTAAACGAAGCAATTTGAGCACAGTAAAACCCAATAAATAAAGAAAATTCAAACCAACTGAGTACTGTAAAACCCAATACATTAAGGCAACTCAAACCATTTGAGGAAACCGATTGCAACAAACCATTTAAGTTCAAAAATGAATCCTAATGAGTACTGTGAACTTAATCAATTGAGTAAACGAAGCAATTTGACCACAGTAAAACCCAATAAATGGAGAGAACATAAACCAACTGAGTACTGTAAAACCCAATGAATGAAGGCAACTAAAACCATTTGAGGAAACTGATTTCAGCAAACCATTTGTGTTAAAAAAAACGAATCTATTTTGAGTACTGTGAACTTACTCCATTTGAGTTGAAGTAATGAGGTATTTATTTAACTCATTAACTTCAACACTGAGTTCAAAACTCTTTTTGAATGAGTAGAATTAACTTTCAGTAAATTTTGAGTTAACTACACTCTTTTCATTTGATAAAGTTGACTGTTGGGTTTTTACAGTGTGGAAATCTGTAACCCCTGACTTCCATAGTACCATTACCATTTTTTTTTCTATCATGGATATCAGTGGTTATAGGTTTACAACATTCTTCAAAATGTCTACTAAACATAGTAAAATAAACAAACAAACAAACAAATTAATAAATCAACGGTGAGTAAATGATGGCAGAATATTTTAATTAATTTTTTTTTTGTCTAGAGATTGTTTGGCTAACCTTATGCACATTATTTCTAAATGCAAATTTATTGTACATGTTCTCTTAGATTTACAGTCACACTCAAATAGTTCTTATGTATAGTTTGTTCTTTTCCCTATTGTTGTGTAAATCTTCGTTAAATTAGTATGGAGAACATTTTGTGTATTACAGTATGTCAAATATAAAGAGACGGCAACACCAAAAGCTCCAAAAGTATCAAATGTATTAAATCCTCTGGTATAGAAACATTACACGCTGTTTTTAAGTAAATAAATGTGGTTCTTTTGGAGTTTTTGGTGTTGCCGTCTCTTTTTGTTTGGCTGAGCACCCAGTAGAGATTGATGTGCATGTTTTTGTTAAATTATTGTTGTAGAATTATATGTCCTCACATGTAGAAAAATGATAATACAGCTTGATATGACTTTTGGTAACTTGTTCCATTTTTCATTGTATAAAATGATGTTTTGAGAAAGCAATCGACAAGCGTTCAAACATTCATCAACATGCTGTAGTGGTACGCTTTAGCGTTAATCATTTCCGCACCAAAGGAGGCTTCCTTCTTCTGGAGTTTCCACCGTCTGGCGATTAATTTGCATCTTGCATGCACTGCTAGGGTTAAGCATATAAGACGAAAGGAATTATTACCGCGCATTTGAATAGCATGTTGCAGTCTCTTCAGCCACCCCCAGATTGATCGATTGCTTTGTTTATCGTTCATAAGCCCATCTGTAATAAATCTATTTCCCCCTCTCCTCCTCGTTCCATTTATTTAGGCATAATTATGCATTAATTGACGCATGGCTGGTTCTGATTGTGTCAAACGATCCATGCGTTTAGTTGGAGATGTACAGCGCGCAGCCCAGATGCTCACAATGGGGAACGTGCTCATTAGCCGCCCGCTCCACAAAAGCCTCGATGACTTTCTTTTGTGTGTCTCTAGATGAGGGGAAAGGCTTACTCTACAGGGACTGAGTTATCCTGATGGAAAAAAAAAAAGGTGAGCGGTGGTTATAATGTTCATCTAGACAAATGGTAATGTGCCATCCCATTGTCTGCTCGCATTGAGTTCTCCTGCCATGGCCTACTATTAATCTATATGTGAGCACTGCACAATGTATAGATAATAGTTAGCGCTTTTTAACCTGGTGGTTCTTACTGTGATTTCGTACAGTCCTAAAATTGGCTACTTATTTCAGGAGCACTCGCTGTTAAAATTCTGCCTCTCTCATTACGCTGTGAAAATAGCAATTCCCTGTTCGCAATATCCTACAGTTCACTGTTGTTAGAAGTCTGTTTGTCATCTGAATATCTGAATAAAAAAGAAAGGCATATTCTAGATGTTAAAAGGTTAGTTTGCACCAAAATGAACCTTTGTGTCACTCTAAACTCAATTCAATTGCATTCGTAATAGAATAAATAAATAAATTTTTATCAAATCAGTGGTGCGTTTTTCACATACCAACATAACTTGTGGCTGAACTGTCACAGTACGATGCAATGTTTGGGACAAGAACGATGTAGTGACGAGTGTTTCCCAAACCGTAGATGCTTTGCCACAGATGTCGTTTGAACCACGTTATTTATAATGTAAAACATCCATTATGACACTCTAAACGGGGTGGAGAAACAACGTCTTTAGAGGAAAAAAAAACATCCTTTTTTGTGCAAATTATATTGTTTTACATGCACACGCATTTAAAAAAAATACATTATTACTTTTGATAACATGCACTCGTTTTCCATATTAACTGAAATATATGTAAATGGCACATATAAGGCCTATGTTTCCTTTACAAATATCATTGAGAATATTCCATATTCTATTCTAAAACATAAATACCACTTAGCTAACACATACAGTTGAAGTCAGAATTATTAGCCCCCCTGAATTATTAGCCCCCCTGTTTATTTTTTTCCCCAATTTCAGTTTAACGGCAAGAATATTTTTTCAACACATTTTGAATCATGATAGTTTTAATAACTCATTTCTAATAACTGATTTATTTTATCTTTGCCATGATGACAGTACATAATATTTGACTAGATATTTTTTTAAGACACTTCTATACAGCTTAAAGTGACATTTCAAGGCTTAACTAGGTTAATTAGGTTAACTAGGCAGGTTAGGGTAATTAGGCAAGTTATTTTAGAATGATGGTTTGTTCTGTAGACTATCAAAAATATATATATATAGCTTGAAGGGGCTAATAATTTTGACCTTAAAATAGATCTTAAAAACATTTAAACTGCTTTTATTCTAGCCAAAATAAAACAAATAACACTTTCTTTAGAGGAAAAAAAATATTATCAGACATACTGTGAAAACTCCTTGTCTGTTATACATAATTTGGGAAATATTTAAAAAAGAAAAAAGTGGGGCTAATATTTCTGACTTCAACTGTAGCAACATGGTATAAAATAAAGAAATAAATTATGTTAGAACATCTCACAATGAGATTAAAAGTAACAATTACAAGAAACAAAGTTGCAAAACAAGGCTAAGATTATTATTTAAATTAAAACCTAATATGCATCTACGAATAGCCCTAAACTAGACTGGTCATCAAAAAGACTAGACATACACCCCAAATCAGAAAAAGCTGGGACAGTATGGAAAAAGGTAATAAAAACAATAGAATTGATTTCTAATTTACTTTGACTTGATTTAATGTGTTCCTCATGATTCTTTATTTATTTTTAAATAAACATGTATTCCAATTTTGGTTTCTGCAACACATTTCAAAAAAAGTTGGAACAGTAAAGCATTTACCACTTTGTAAGGTTGCCTTTTCACAACCCATCAAAGACATTTAGGGTCTGAAGACACCAAGTAATAAAGTGTTCCGGGTGTAATTTTGTCCTGTGCTTATGTAAACAAGTGTTAATATGGGCAACAGTACAGGGTTTTCATTGATGCACTTTGCGCTTCAAAATGTGCCACGCATTCTCTATTGGAGACAGGTCAGGACTGCAGACTAGCCAGTCAAGTACCTGTATTCTCTTCCTCCACAGACAGGACTTGTAATGTGAGCAGAATGTGGTTTTGCATTGTCTTGTTAAATATATACATAATTGTCCCTAGAAAAGAAATCAGCATATTGTGCTCCAAAATGTCTATGTACTTTACAGCATTAATGATGCCATCACACAAGTGCAAGTTACCTTTGCCAAGGACACTGACTTAACCCCCATAGCCTGACCGACCCTGGCTTTTAGACTTGGATAGTTTGTATGATCATTCATCTTTGGTCCGGAGCACACGGTGTCCATTTCTCCCGAAAATACCTGAAACACTGATTCATCTGACCACAGTGCATGTTTCCACTTTGTGTGATGGTCCATCCCACATGCCTCCAAGCCTAGAAAAGTTGATGGCACTTATGGACACTGTTAACATAGGGCTTTCTTTTGGCACAGTACAGTTTCAAATGACATTTGTGGATGTAATTATGTATTGTGGCACTTGACAAAGGTTTTTCAAGTAGACCTGAGCCCATGTGGTGATATCGCTTCTAGATGAATGACGATTCTTGATGCAGTGCCATATGAGATCAGAGATCATGGTAATTCAGCTTAGGCTTGCACCCTTGTCGTTTACGCACTGATATTTTTCCAGATTCCTTAAATCTTTTAATTATGTTATGCACTGTTGAAGGTGAAATATCCAAATATCTTCCTATCGTATATATGTGTATGTGCACATGTAAATGTGTTCGGAAGTATGTATGTACATGCCATGTTTAAGCATTTTTTGTATATCTGTGCATGGTTTAAAGTCACCCTCTATCTATGCTGAATTAATGACGATAGTTGACTATGTCGGTTATTATTTGAGTGTTGTAGAGATGTTTGAATGAGTCATGTGACCATAGTACTCAAAAGAGAATCTAAACGTACCTGATCACTGTTACCCTGATGAAGGCAGATCTCTGCCGAAACGCGTAGGTTTCTTTTAAGATTAAGCCATGTGAATAAAGGCTTTTTAAAATTTTCACAATTTTCCAAGTGCCTTGGACTAATTCCTGTTGATGTTTTGATGAACCCTCGCCCAAAGAGCACCGACCAAATATTTGAGTTACCGCTGAGCGCTTTTTTGTTTGTTTTTCTGGATTTTCCTATCTTTCTTTGAGGAACATTGTTTTAAAAACATTTCAATAATTTTCTCACAAATGTGTTGGCAAACTGTTTCAAGTCACATCATTGTTCCAATTTACCTGATTACTAGCCCTAAACTGCTGCTGTCCAATGTGTTGCAGGTCTGAATGACAGGAAAGGATGTTTATTTACAAATGAAATGAAGTTGACCAGGCAAAACAGGACATATTTTGTGTTCATATGTCTGCAATAAAACAGAAGTCAAAGTAAATTTGGAAATCACTACTTTCTTTTTTTGTTTGCGTTTTCCATAGGTGTCCCAACTTTTTCTGATTTGAGGTTGTATATTAGATTTTTAGATTAACTGACATTACAACAGTAGCCTTGTTTTAACCAAACCATCTATTTGTAGATGTCTTGTGTCTACTAATAGATGTATATTAGATGTCTGTTAGACTTCTTTTAAACACAACAAATGCTTGCTGGGGAGATATTAAATCACAATCAAATTCACATTATATGATTGTAATAAAAGATTAACAATTGTGGTGTACAGTCCACAAAGCTTATTGTTAAGTTGCGTTTGGAAACAAAGTTATGACATTGAATCACACTGTGAGGTCTAAATTCAGAATTCTTGGAAATAATGTACGCAATTACCTTCCATCTCAGACACAGTGCCGTTTTGTTAACAAACTGCCTGTCTGTCACTCATTTTCACCCTCCCATTGATTATGCCCACTAGAATCGGTGCCCATACGGCCTGTACACGCTAATAAAGTACAGCTTCTCTCCATGTAGAAATGTCTTGACCCTGAGTAGCTGAATGATTAATGAGAAGTTGAGCGTTTGCTGTTTTGATGTGGAGATTGTAATGAGGGGGGATGCGTTCACCTTGCCCTAGGCCTCGCTGCGGAGGTAGATGGACCAGATGCACGTCCAATCCGATACCTCAGTCAATGTTTGGGTTTCTTTAAAGATGAATGCTCTACGAGACTGGATTGGAAACGTGGTACCTCCCTTCCCTCCACGGGAGTCACATTTGATCATAGAGCAAATTCAGCTTGTGCAGATTCATTTTCAGAACTGAATGCCTAACCGGCAAGATTTGGAAATATATTAATACAGATAATGGTGGTTTGGAAAGAGTTAGAGCTCTCTGACAATCCCCGGTTGGTCTCGACCGGCGGTGAAAACTGTGTGTGTGGTCAGTGTTGTTGTTTTGTTTTACAGCACACAAAATGTATAGAACAAAAACAAAATATTTATTATTTATTTATTTATTTATTTATTTATTTATTTATTTATTTATTTATTTATTTATTTATTTATTTATTTATATTCTTTTGTAATCATTATTATTACTTTTATAGTCATTTTTATTAACATAAGCTTAAACCCAAATTAAATAAAATGTCTGATGGGTATAAATAAATAAATAAATAAATAAATAAATAAATAAATAAATAAATAAATAAAAGTGTACATACAGAAGAATAAGATTAAATAAGATAAGAATAAAACAAAATTTCATGATGCCATTATAATTGTTATGAATTTCCATAAATATCAGGTTTCATAAATATCAGGTTCATGAATATTTTCCTTGACCTCAAATACAATATGGTACAAATTTTATTTGTCATTAAAATGCTGTTAAATATTAATGACACTGTTCTAAATTTATTTGAGAGAGTAATGACACTTTTTTGGAGAAATTTTAACGACAAATTAATTTTGTTCCACTGAAAAAAGTGATCAGAAAAATATTCATAACACAATTATAATGACTTCATGACCTATTATGTTTATTGCATATTCATGATAAGTTATGTCGTCATGGTAATGTCGAGTTGTCATAACAATACTAAGACCATTTTTGATGGATTTTGTTAAAATCAAGTTGTCATAACAAAGACATCTCAAACAATGCCATCCATACATTTCAAATGGCACAACTTAATTAATGACACTAAATGACAGTTGTCATAGACGTGTATAAAATATTCTTCATATTCATGGTATGTGTCATTCCATAATTATACAGGTGTCAAGTCAAGTCTTATGACAGTCTTTTGATATTGTTGATCCCTCAGATTCCTCAAATTGTTATATATTGCACCAATATCATCCTATTCTAACAAAGTATACTGTACATACACACTGTAAAATAAAATCCATAATGAGCAGTTTTCTACATTTTATAATTCTTGTTTTATTTTCCCCATTTATTTATGCATTTGAATTATATTATAGGGCCTTGATCTTTCTTTCAACATCTTTTAATCTTGACAAGTTTAAAAAAAGTTACTTTTATGTGCATTTTTAATAGTTTAAAGTGATATATTGTCTGGGTTGGTGTTGTATTATATGGTGCAAAAACCTTTCTGCTATTTTACAGACTTATTACTCTATATGTAATGTGTATTTAAATAGCACATTTATTGTGTATAGCCATACACCGAAAGCACTTCACAATTAAGAGGGGGGTCTCTCTACACCAACACCAGTGTGCAGCATCTACTTGGATCATGCTACGGCAACCACAGGACAACAAAGCTAGCCACACACCAGCTATAGGTGGAGTGGAGAGACAGTGATAGAGCCAGTTCAGTGGATGGGGATGATTGGGAGGCTGTGATTGTAAGAGCCAATGGAATTTGGCCAGGACACCCCTACGAGAAGTGCCATCCGAAAGTACGGCCACCCACTGACAGTATGATGTCCCCATCATTTTTTTTTTGCTGGGGCATTAGGACTCACAGCCCACAGGTGAGCACCCTGCTGGCCTCATAACAACCACTTCCAACAGCAACCTATTTTTCCCATTGTCGCCCCATTCAGGTACTGACCAGGCTCAGCCCTGCTTAAATTCAGTGAGTAACCGGTCTTGGGCTGCAGGGTGATATGGCTGTGGCTATATATTATTATATTATGGCTATATAATATAATCTATATATTATTTTATATACATAATATTACTTCAAACTACTAAAATGTCAATAAAAGTCACTGAGTTGAATTTTCAAAATCAAAAGTCCCATAATGACAACAATAAATAACGGAAAAAACCTTGAACAGTGGGTAAATCATAAAATATTGATAATTAACTGATTTTTTTTTTTTTTTTACAGTGTAGCTTGTTTATTCAGTTTTCAGGTAATGTAAAAATCTCAATAATAATAATAAAAAAAAACCTGACAATTATGAATCATTTGTGGTCCAGTGTCACTTAATGTATGCCATTTGCCTTATGAAGCAGTACTGCACCATGTTCTGATGGTTTGCACAGTGTTGTGTGCCATAAAAGTACAATGCAGCACTTCTCACAAAACAATATACACAATAAAGGAGAGAAAAACGTCTATACAACTGTTACTAAAACTTAGATTTTATAACAAAAAAGTATGGGATATTTAGTTTAACAATATTAAAATCTGTCAAGGCTACTAGTGAAAATAAATGCTAAAAATCAAAACATATATGGTGTGACTGCACATATATATCATTCTGTTGCTGTTGTACTTAAATGCAATGGGTATTCCCTTGTTTCTCATATTTATAGTGTTAATATAACATTGTTGGCTGTAAATTTAAGTGGTTCTGCTTACCTCCTTGTTTCTTAGTGTTACAGGGTTAAACATAATGTCTGCAGGCTTATATATAAAGTGTGCTTGCTGCCCCCTTGTTTCCCCAAACCGCTCATACTGTATTCTTTATCTGTACTATAAGTATACTGTGAATTCACTTGCATTGAAAACTGCAGGCTGTATGAGGAAAAGCATTACCTCTTTTATTTCTTTCCCTTTTTTTTCTATTTGAGCGTAAACTCAATCCCTGGATGGATGACCTCGCTTTGCTCGCATGTCTGTCAAATGTGCAGACACACCACAGACACAACCAAGCTATGTTTGAGTGTATGTGAGCGTGCATTACGGGCTTCCATTTTGACCTAGTTTGACTTGCCACTTGTGTTGGCTTCAAACCCACTGACCCCCATGCATCACCCTGGGTAAATCTGCCACTGTCACTGTTTGCGTCAGTCAAGGCCGTGTTTACAGTAACCGCTCACTGTCAGCCTTCAGCCCTGACCACAGCTAAACCACAAAAGCCACGAAAAATGCTAACTGCTGTTTTATTAAAGAAAACAAGTAGGGATAATATACTTTAATACTGGAACTACCTGAACTGTAAAATATATCTGTTAAGTAACAATTTCTGTATTGTTACTATTACTTTTGACGTTGGAAAATCAATACTACAGTTGAACAAAGTGACTTTTATTGACATTTTAATAGTTTGAAATAATATAATGTAAAATAAATTATATATAGAGAAGTAAGTCTGTAAAATAAAAGAAAATAGATACTGGCAATTTATTAAAAGGCTTTTGTACCACCAACCCAGACAATATATCACTTTAAACTATGAAAAGTTAATTTTAAAGTCCCTTTTTTGAACTTTTCAAGGTAAAATTTGTTTGTAAGACATATCAAGGTCATGTAATGCAATTCAAAAGCATAAATAAGAGGGGAAAAAAATGGAAAACTGCTATTTACGGATTTTTTTTTACAGTGTATAACTACTATAATGGTCAGACAGCATACCTGTCAAAAACATATTACAATTAAATCTTCTATTGAGATACTGAAAATGAGCTTTGCATGTCTCTCATCACCCTTTTTATGAAGTCATTACCACAAAATGTGATCTTTTGCAGTACAGTACCAGTGAAGCTGCACAGCTCATTTTTATTTTACAAGCGGGAGAGCAGGATTTGTGTCGCGGGACTGAATAGGCTGTTTTGAAAGTCATATCTGAAGTAAATTTAAGTTTTTGCTATCATAAAATTGTGTTTATGTTAGCAGGGAGTTGCTAGGCAACGGAGGCACGCATATTCAAAGGCATAGGGAAAAGTATTGCAGACACTGTTCATGCTGTCATTGTGACTATGGTAGTTCCAGGTATAGAAATAATCAGAACTCTTTTGTTTTGTATTTATAATAATCTTATTTTAACAAAATTATTAAATTACAAAATTTTGCCTTGGTAGTTTTAAACCTTAATGGGGTATGTGCACAGCTAAGGGTTTTTTCCTCTACCAATAAACTTCCGGTGAATGGTTAATGTGACTTTTTTCAATTTTATATGGTTCCTTTTATAACATCAATTTTGTAATGTAATTAATATACAATCAGTTAAATAGACTTAAATGTTCATTTAGTTGTTCATGTGTAAAACGAGATGAATAGCAGTTTACACGCATGCACCGTCAGGATCAGCAGGCTAGCGCAGAAACTCCATTGAAATTACTGGAGTAAAATAAATGTTCATATTTTAAAGACATCGCGGAGAAAAATGTAATTTAATGCAGTGCTTCTTGTACATTCTGAGGCCCACTTAATATCGTATATCAATCAGACAGTGAAGATCATTGATTTTTAAAGAAAACAGAAGTTAAACATGCCGATTTTGTAATGGCATACAGCTCACTGGAAGCGATTTAACTGGGTGACTTAAAAGTCCTTCTGCATATACCTTATTAAAGACATTATTTTTTTACACGCTCACAGTCAGGCCATCCTGAGGTGATTTATATTTTTACTTCAGCAGAGATTTTAAGAACATTTTTTTCTGAAATTGTGGATTAATGTTGTAAATAATGTTCCCTTTCTGATGTGCATTGATTGTGATTGACCACAGTGCATCATCAGGAGCCACATATATTTGTTTTATTTTGTCAGTGTATTCTGTATGTATTTTTTTGAGACTGAAAGTGCTGATGAATTGCATTACTTGCATCAACTTGGCCCTGGATTTAGCTTTAAAAAAGGGGAAAAAAACTGCTCTACTGAAGAAAAAAAAATCCTGGGTTGGGCAAACTGTCCTTTTAACACAAGGGTGATAGCAATAGCAATATAGTTGTTTCTAATAAATAATGAACACACATCTGTACCGATTATGGCAAAAAATATAGTTAAATAGCTCAAGATAGTTGATAATAAATAAAAGTTCACTGACAAATGTTTAAAAATGCAACAAAGGCAGCAATGTTCCATATTTTTTTCAAAAAAGTCAATAAATACAATAAACAAAACATTGTAACAAAACATTAATTATTGTAAGTATTACACCATGTGTCACATAATAAATAAACAAAGAATCTCCACTAAAAATAAATGTTTCTAAATACATTTAAATAATATTAAAGTTATAATATTAAATATCAAAATAATATTATAAAAAATATTTTGGCTAATATTTAGATATATTGATGAACTTATTTTAAATCAATTTGGAAATGTAAAATAAACTGCAATAACTGCAATAAACTCAAATCCATAATAAGAAGATAATAGTTTTTTTTCTAATAAAAAAAGACCAACTGGGTAAAAACAAGCTGTCATTAGAATGGCATTACTCTTTGGAGGAAAAAAAAACCCCAAAGAAGGCAGAATTATGTTTATTGTGTATTTATTATTCAACAAACCTACAAATCAAAGGTTTTTATTTCCGTAATCTTTGTGGAGTAAATGCATCATCAGCATCAGAAGGTTCTGATTGGCCCTGAGCAGACGTCTCACGTCTCATACTGGTAATTTTCTTTCTGCAGTCCAGTCACGCACGCCAAAATTCCAGCAATTTACTGGTAATTTTACAACTTCTCATTCCGGAAAATTGGCTGAATGAATTTTCTGGTATTCTGTGCTATTTTAAAAAAGGGCCTTTTCACACAAGATCTCTTTATGCCAATTTACTGGCAATTTTCCAGAAAAACTCTGTATGTGTGAAAAGGGCTATTGAGTCACATTAAAAATGTTAGAGATTTTTCAAATGGTTTATTGATAACACTTTACAATAGGGTTGTGTTTGATGTTAGTTAATGCATTTACTAACATAATCATAACATAAACATAATCAAACAACGAACAATACATTTATTACAGTGTTTCTTCCTGTTTGTTAACTCTAGTTAATGAAAATACAGGTGTTCAATGTTAGTTCATGTTAACTCATGGTGCACAAACTAATGTTGTCAAGCATGAATTTGGGTTCCAATAATGCATTAGTAAATGCTGAAATATGATTATTAAATGCTGTACAATAATTTTTCACAACTGGTTCATGTTAATAAATACATTAACTAATGAAACTTTATAATAAATGTATGTGACCATTTAATTTTTATCAGCTGATGAATGATATATAACAGAATTGAAATGTTCAAGCTTAAATGTTAGTTAATGCCTTTACTAACATGAACAAACAATGAACAATACATTTATTACAGTATTTGTTTATGTTAGGTAATTCTACTGTAGTTAATGAAAATACAGTTGTTCATTGTTAGATCATGTTAACTCATGGTGCACTAACTAATGTTAACATGTATGAATTTTGATTTCAGTAATGCAGTATTAAACGCTAAATTATGATTAATAAATGCTGTACAAGTATTGTTCACAACTAGTTCATGTTATTAAATACATTAACTAATCAAACTTTATTGTAAATGCATGTGAATGTTTTATTTTTATCAGCTGATGAATGATGAATAACAAAATTGAAATGTTCATGCTTTAAAGAGCTTGAGCCTTTCAAGTGGCAAAAATTGATTCACAGTATTTTTTTTCATACTATATATGATGGCAAACTATTAGAGATGGTTATCTTCTGCTGAACTATCTTCTGTCTTCATCTTCACCTTTTGATCTCCCCGTGTTCATTCTTAATTTTCCTACACACTTAATTAAATTAACACTTCTGTAAACACTTTGCCTCACTGACACGCAGCCAATGGCATGCCTAATGTGATTTACCTAAGCAGATCTTAGAATATCAGGGATTTGCCAGATTACATATTTCTGTTTCGTTTTCTTGACTGATTAATTATTTGTTTGATTTTTTCTTTAGTATTGAAATATTATAAACGCATCATACTCCTTACATATTTATTTACAGGTTTACATGGTTAGTATAAATTGTCATAATTTATTCACCTTTATGTCATTCTAAACCTTTAAGATGTCAATTTTTTTATCAATTTGAGAATTTCCTGTTTATTTAATGAAATTCAGATGCTTCTGTTCTGTTTACAGTACATTCTGAAGCCATAGCCAAGCCCAGTTTGAAAGTTCAATACATTTTAACTCTCTACTGCACACATTATGATAAATCTATTAAACAAATGTATATTTGACTGTTTTTCTTTTTATATATTGGCTTTTTATATATTAGCTCAGCTTTCAGAACATAGTAAACACAGTATATGTATTTATGCAAGCACACTGTAACTTGCTGTTTTGCTCCATTAAACTCCATATATAAGTCAGACACTTCCTTTTTTTTGCCTAAAGAGTTAATGCTGCCAACTAATGATCAACAGTAAAAATGTAAAGTTTTACTTTGTTCCAAACAGGTAAGCACACCAACAATCAAGAATGCATGATTATTCGGTGTCAATGTTTTGCAATCCAAAAATGTTGTTATAATGGAAGTCAATGGGGCAAAAACAGCCACGAACCTAACAAAAGGGTAGTCAATTTGAACAGTACTTAAGGGATAAATAAATAACTGAAAATAATAATAACATAACTGGATTCACTTGTGTTTCAGACAGGATAAGGCTTACACGATTGTTTGATTGGAAAATTGTTTGAGGTCTTAGAAAAGATGGTTAATCCAAGATCATTTCTTACTTATATAAATCAGATTTTGCCTACTAGGCATGGTGCCACTTTTATAACTCACTATAACATAAAATTGTCACTCTGCTTTACACATATGTGCAGTACACATAAAGTATGACAGGAGATATTAATGTTTATTTCATCACATTTGGCGTCTGCATAACTCTTTCTTATGTCTACAGGCAACACATGACATTTGCATGCGCCGTCTTAAAGTATATGCTTGCCATGTGCACTGTATATTTAATGCATACACTCTCTTTGTTTGCTACTTAAGTAAGTTTCTATAAGCTTCCTCTATTTTCCTCTGTCTGGTTATTTTCCTATTTTCCTCTGTCTGGTTGGTTATGGTCATTAATCTTCCTCTAATTTCTGAGAGTTTACTGTAGTCGTGGGAGAAACTCCTGCTCCTGTTTTTTTTAAAGAAACCATTTCACCCAATTGCATCATAACTTTAGATAAGGGTCATTTCTCTGGCTCCGGGTATTCCCTGTGTCGCTGATGACTTTAGCCATTCATTAAAGTGACTTGACCTTCATCCATTAATAATCTGTGTGTCTCTGTGAAGCCCCAGTGTTGAACTCCTCCTGCTCTGGGTCAGGTTGGCACAGGCCTTTCATGTACCACTATGGAAATGAGTTTATACCTGCAAGCAGTTGCCAAATTAAAACACCTTCTAGTTGTTTACTGAAGATTTGTATTATTTTTAATATGGTTTTCCCCACTGTGTGTTGCTGTTAGTGGAAGAAGAAGGTATATGTACTTGGTTTTAAAGATCAAAAATTGCTTAATAATCTTGTTAGTGTGATGAAAACTGCAGGGAGTTTTAACATCAGAGCAGATGCAGTGATCATTTGCTGGAGGCCAGAACATTCCCTCGGAGCATGTTTACTCAAGAACTGAAGAACTTTAGAAGATCAGTCTGGAAAACACAATTAGTATTGATTAACAATTAAACTTCAAGCCAACTGTAGACAGAAATCAGAGATAGCAGTAAAAAAGTCAAACACATTGAAGTAAAATATGTGTATACAATGAGATTTGTGTAAAATTGCATGTTAGTTTAGTTAAATCAGAAATTATTTTGGAATGTTTTTATGTGAAACTGTTTGTTTGTTTTTTTATTTCTTCCATTTTTTACATTCAAAGTTTTTATTTTAATTTAACTTAATAGATATTTGGCCAGGATGCTGGGGTTAAACCCCTACTCTTTTTCGACATCCTGTGATTTTTAATAACCACAGAGAGTCAGGACTGTGCAGTAGAGTCCCCAGCAATATACTGGGGTGTTAGGACCCACACAAACCCCAGGTTGAGCACCCCTGCTGGCCTCACTAACACCACTTCCAGCAACAACCTAGCTTTCCCATGTGGTCTCCCATCCAGGTACTGATTCAGTGGTCAGTGGCCAGTAGCTTCAGTGGGCGACCATGTGAGAGTTGCAGAGAGCTAGCTACTGGTTCACACTTCCTTATATGGTACAATAGGCTTTAACAAACCAGACTTTTTGCCTCAATGAACTTCTAATTTGCTGCTTATTAATAGTTATTAAAATAGTAGATTAGATTTAGGTGTTGGGTATACGGATGTAGAAAAAAAGATTTGCAAAATTTGCAGAATTTGTGCTAAGTACCAATTAACAGTCAATATCTTAATGTAATAAGCCACTAGTTAATAATGAGAATTGGTCCCTAAATTAAAGTGTTAGCCTTAATTGTATTGTATTTAATATCATTTACAGAAGTTCTGAATTAATAATGTTCTGATTCTTGCACAGACCAATAGTTTTACATCAAAAGACCTCAGTTTTTTATTAGGTACCAAATTTGCCTTGTTTTTATTATTTTTTTTATTTGATTATTTTTGTATGTGTGTGTGTGTGTGTGCGTGTGTGTGTGTGTGTGTGTTTCAAATTACTGGTAACTTTCTTAAGAGATATAAAGTTGAGCTTTCTGAATCTTGTGTTTTTGTGAAATGAATGTTGAGACATTTTGCATTTGTTTGTTTTTTTATTATATGTATGTTAAATGTTTCTGGTTTAATTTTGAATGTCTATTTAAAATACTGAGTGGTTATAGAGTTAAAATAAAGAAAAGAGATGTCATATTTTATGTCGATAAAAAAATTATAGATAAGAATCTCCTGTTTATGTTAAATCTTTTGATATTATTAGGCAAGTTTCATATACACAAGTGTAAATGATCCGAGAGGAAGCCTCACATCTCCCATTTCAAGGCTGATTTAAAATTTTATTTTGATACTCTTAAAGGACTTTCAAGTCATGAAGCAACCAGAACTGTAAATATACTCCAAAAACTAAACTCCCCTCTATGGTAATTGTTATGTATACCCGCTCTTGTTCTTTCTTTGTTTTTTTTCTCTCCTTTTTTCTTTCTTTTTGTTATTTTGCTTACAGATTTTATGCTAAAATGTAAATATCCTATTGTAAGGTTTGTTGTGCTTGAAATAAATCATCACAGATGAAAATTTCAGCTAAAATGTTCGTACATATACACACACATGCATCTACACCTTGAATAGTCTGAGGGTAAAGAAATGAACCTAAACTACACTGAAAAAAATGATTCAAAGACGATTCCTTGGATTTACTAAATTTTTTAAGTGGTTGTAAACAAGTTATTTGAACTGAATTTAAAAAAACGCATTAAGTTAAACCAGAATCAGAAAGAGCTTTATTGCCAGGTATGTTCACACATACGAGGAATTTGTTTTCGTGACAAAGCTTCTACAGTGCAACAGGATTACAGAGACAGGACAAAAAACAGATAATAAATATATTTTAAAAAATAGAAGTAAGTAGTGAGTGCAAATATACAGATTGACAAGTGTATGTACATGTTTATTACTATATACAACGTTATATGTGCAGCTGTTATGTGCAAATTGGCATGTAAAGTGTGTTGTTAAATAAGTGTATATGTGTATAAAACTGTATGGCAAGTAGTGATGTTGGCTCCACAATTATTATCATCAAGTGTTCATGAGATGGATTGCCTGAGGGAAGAAACTGTTTCTGTGTCGGGCTGTTCTGGTGCGCGGTGCTCTGTAGCGTCGACCAGAAGGTAACAGTTCAAAGAGGCAGTGTGCTGGGTGTGAGGGGTCCAGAGTGATTTTGGCAGCCCTTCTGCTCGCTCTTGATAAGTACAGTTCTTGGGGAGTAGGAAGCGTTGTACCAATGATTCGCTCAGCAGTCCGTACTATTCGATGTAGTCTTTAAACTTCTATTTGTTTGTTTAGTAGTTGTTAAGTAGTTGTTTGTTTAGTAACCCAAATAAATAGTTTGCAACAATTTTGCAGAAACATTTTTTTTCAGTGTATATGTGAACTGTCCTTGTACAGTAAATAAAATTGCAACTCATTGGGGATGGTGAAAACTAAAGTATTAAAGAACATCAATGACAAAATGACGTCAAATGATAAACACCCCATTGGCACATCACACGTCTCTGACAGTTTTCAGTTTCGCTCTATAACATATAAAATGCAAACAGCGCTATAGTGTAAGATGTAGTAAATCCCACTTCTATATGGATATTTACAAGATCCGATCCTCAGCTAAAAGCATTCAAACCTCTTGAATTTCTCCTCTTAAAACGTCTGGAAAATGTTTCATCAGGAATCTTGAATTCCAAGACCCTGTATATCCTCCAGAATCGCACTTGGCCCATGTATATGACCCAGTAAGGAGGATTTCTGAGCATGGCTGAAGGACTGCCTTTTTGGAGAGGTGCATTTTGGCTGACATCTCTTGAAATTGCCTCCTCATGTCTTTCTTATCTAATTCAAAAGTCCTTTCCAAGAGATTTTCTTGCAAAAAGCAGCCAACCAGATTTCCTTGCCAAATTGCATGCTCCATGCGTTTTAAGTCAGGGCAAAATGTCACCTTTTTTTTTTTCTTTTCGGATCCCTACTGTAGTTTTATTGACTGGCTCTCATGTTATCAGAGCCTCGCAGCCTGCCTGCTACCCTCCAGAGGCATCAGGCGTTTGGGCAGACACTCTCAGGTACAATGCCGACTGGCCCAGACAGTTCAATCAAATAATTATGGAGCTTTGCCCACTCTTAGCATGAGCTAATGAATGGAAATGACTGATTTGTATGCGGCCTGTAAGCATGGCTTAAGTAGTACTGACCTGATAAGTACTAAAGCTCTCGCCCTGCGGTGATGAACTTCTTTCACACTGGGTGAAGATGGAGGCATTGTTTGAATGAATGTACTCTGCTTTTACGAGAATTTTAAATCCTTAACTGTTGGTTCTTTTATTGAGGGGAATAGACTTGAAAATGACATGACCAACTGTTGTTAAAAATGCTATGGTGGACAGATCTAAGCTCATTTTAAAGAAAGCACTTGTCAGATTAGTTTGAAAAGTTACCTTTTAAAAAAAGTTATGCAAGTGTAAGTTTATGGGTAAAAAATAAATACTCATAATTACTGTTGTTGTTCTTTAGATCGTTTGCATGTAAATAACATGAGCATATTCTATAACTCATAGTAATGTGTTAGCTACTTAAATTTGAGCATATTTGTGAGTTGATTGACAGTTGTAATGGGACTGTTCTGTCGAATGACAAAAAATTTAGCAATTTTTTTTTTTTTTAAATAAGTACATTTCAAACCATTGTTCTGCAGTTTTATACCAAACACAGGAATGAGGGCAGTTGCAGTAGTTAAAACATCCGCTCCCTCATGAAATAATAGTGTCCTCAAGATTGCACAGATGAATGAACTATGGTTACTAAGGTTTCTTTCAGGCTTTTTTATGTGACCTAGCTAACTTAGTCAATACCAAAGACAAAACTGATACTAATCTATCAAAAACTTAAGATCACAGTCCAAAATTTTGTACACCCAAATATATTTGGGAAAACATTCAATAAACAAGAAAAATCAAGAGAAACATGAAAAAAGATCAAATTTAGTTAAAAATGCTGTAGTTTGTATTTTTATTTTATTTATTCATTTTTTTTTTTTTTGCAATAATTCATTTGAATTGAAATGTATTGGGCCCTATCACCCAGTGATTTGTAGTTATATTCAGACTAGTGCAACAGTAATTTTCTTGTTTGCACCACATTGTTTAAATAGCAAATCCATTTGCGCCACTTTGTGGACTCATGCGTGTGCTGGTCTATAAAGGAGGTGTGTTAAGGCACCTTGTTGGCACGTTGCTATTTTGAGAAACTGAAATAGACTGCGCTCTTGACCAGCTAAAAGCTGGTCTAAAGTCAAGCACAGAGTGTGTTAGTTATGTGCCTAAAAAGGTTTTATCTACACAGTTGAACTCTAGCTTGGCTCTATAAGGTTCTTTCTGTGAGCCAATCAGCATTTCAAATGCACTCACGAGGACCAATCTGGATCAGTTTTCTTTGTCGTTTCACCGTACTGCTCCACTGACAGTGGGAAAAACCAAAAAGAAACACAAAATCAAGAGTCGGCTAAATAATGCCGCACCACACAAAATTGAGAAGGAACCTGAAACTGAAAAGATGTGTGTAATTGTGATGATCTAGAAGCATTTTTTTGACATTGAGATGAAATGTTAAATTTTATATTGTTGAAAAAGAAACAGTTCTTAAATATATATATATATATATATATATATATATATATATATATATATATATATATATATATATATATATATATATATATATATATATTTGTGTGTATATATATTTGTGTGTATATATAGTCAGGCAAACATTTTTCAGTTTTTATTAAGTTCTTTTAAAGTCTTTAAATTTGATATTAAGCCTTGAAGGGCAAATACTTTATTTAATTCATGGGACATATCATTCAATAAATAAAATTCAATAATTAATATAAAGCATATTATTATATAAATATTACCATTTTAATTACATAAAATTAACAGCTGCAGTGGACAAAATATGTAGCACAGCCTTGTAAGCTTAATTTGAACAAGAAAAAATATTCCTCCTAAAACATTAAATAAA
The DNA here is from genome assembly GCF_903798145.1 of Danio aesculapii. NCBI lineage: Eukaryota > Metazoa > Chordata > Actinopteri > Cypriniformes > Danionidae > Danio > Danio aesculapii. The sequence goes on along the minus strand of NC_079453.1, from coordinate 29,731,744 downwards.
CGATATAGAAAGCAAAAATGTAACTTTCACAAACATCAACATATTGTTACGACATCATTTTTATTTTATTTATTTTTTTTATTAAATTAATAAGCAGACTGATTGTATTTCTTGAAAAGTAATGCTTCAATTAATTATCGACCAGATAGAACCTTATAATTCCTAGCGGAAAATGACTTTTTAGAATCAGAAGTTTCTGTCTGCATTTGCCCTGTTTATTTTACCCCAATTTGCAAATTTAAGAGAATTTTGATAATTTGCATTTAGAGTACATTTAGGGTCTCTGTCATGTTAATGTATGAAAGAGAACTGCTACACGCATGTGGTTTGCTATATGGAATGCAAAAACTTTGAAGCTAAACATCTCAAATCATTTAGAACGCTGATAGAACCTTATAATTCCAAAGTGACGAAATGCGCCATGGCGAACCGTAACTGACTCTTAAAGAGAATGCGAAATGAGACTCTGATTGGTTTAATGCATGTGCTCAAAACACACCCATGACAGCACCCTGTTAGACCATGCGCCAGGGCGCAGACCATATTTGTCCATCCTTAAAATAGCAAAAGTGGATTCGTGCATGCCCTAGAGCTCATTATCTTTCTACTCCTAAAGATGTGAGCTGACGAGTCTCTTATTTTAATGAATATAACTGATTAATAAAAGTGTTTCGTTTATATGCACCAAAAAGTATTGCCTATATTCACTGATAAATGAGTAAAGATATTAATTTTCAAAAGGGGGTGTACTTATTTATGCTGAGCGCTGCATATAAATTATACCAGAGCTGGGACGGTGACAGTTAAGGGGTTTAAAGCAGTACCTCTGAAAGGTGCTCATCAATAATGCTTTCTGCTGATTTAACGGCTGGAAAGATGTTGAAGCTCCGCCACTGGGATTTGAAGCGTCATATTTAACTTTTGAAGTATGCATTGCCCTAAATTACATTCAGAGAGGTCACTGAGTTTTCTTGGAAGTGCTCCATAATCATTACCACAGTACACAGAGCTCGGATGACCTTTTAAAACCATGGATAGTTTGTCCTCGTTTGTCAAATAACGCTTCCCTCTTGAAGTCATCTCAGACCTAGAGCGCTATTGGACAACCTCTGACCTTTTGAAATGTTATAATCACCCCGGCAGACCAAATCAGAGGCTAAGAAAGAAAAAGCAGCCTTCTGGGATCTGGAGATCTGATGCGCTGCTGCAATCAGGGCTGATGGCAGTCAAAGCCACAAGTGCTGCGTTGACCCTACTCACAGAACTAATGCTGTGCGGAAAGGCAGAACTATTTTTAGAAACAAGGACACATAGTAGCAACGTATTGCTGGCCCCTGCGTGCAGCACATCTGCTGTGGAGAGAACACTTCATCATCAAGCACCATATTCAATGATTCAATTCTGTTCAGTTAAATAAGTATAGCACTTTACATAAGTTGTGAGTAGTATTTATAAGATAATAAATCAACTCAAAATGAATGAAGCAGTGACACAGTTGTAGCTCAATTTTCTAACAGGGAGATTTGGAACACTTTTGGAGGATAAACATGTAAAAAGTGATATAAAACCAACCCAGGTTCATTCTGAAAATGAAGTCCCGTGGACGTTTCTGGAGACCGCGAAATACGTCCCGGGAGGTACGTATGGCTGCATTTAGTTTTTTTAAGTGAGCGCTCCGGGGCGGTGTTACGCTGTTCTTTTTGCAGCTTACTGGCTGACCGCTTACCTCCGTGTGGAGGGCTTTCGTGCCGCAACCAGTTTGTCCAGTTAGCTCGTCATTTACGTCGGCGGACTTGAGACGCAGAGAGGAGTTGACCATGACGACGGCGACCGGGTTCGAGTCCGGGGAAAAGCGGTTTCAGAAAGACAATAACAGAATCCAAAAAATCAGATGAGTGCTTTTCTTTTTCTGGACGGCTTTTGTAAACCATCGGTTGGGTTTAGGGAAGTGAGTGGGCGGGTCAATCTGTAAAATTGGTTGGGTTCAGGGAAGGGGGTGGGGGGTCAGTCGATTGGCCGGTTGCCCAGTCAATCATTCAGTCAGTCAGACGGACGGTCGTCCGACAGCGGCCTCTAGTGGGTTTATGCGAGAACAGCACGGGCTCGCGAGAGACATTTGACATACGAAAAAGTGCACTTAGCGGCCTGTCACGGATTCGCGAAAACAAAAACTGCAGCCCTACGTACCTCCCGGAACATATTTCGCGGTCTCCAGAAACGTCCATGAGCTATGTTTTCAAAATGAGCCTGGGTTGCAGAAAACACAGATTCTAAAAGCAGTGGCCCAGCATATGTTAATGTTTTCTTCAAAGTAATACTGCTCAAAAAAGTGGATAAAATGAAAATCAGTTCTTAAGAAAATAAAGTAAAATATGACATATTTTAGGCAAAATATCTAAATATTTATTCTAGTTTGTTTCATTCATGCATTCATTCATTTTCAAGTCAGGTAAAAAAAAATCTGCAAAACATGGCAGTTACCTGTAAGTGTTTGGTTCATATTCTGTGTTTTTAATCAGATTATAAAATGAAGTATAGCTCCTTTAGAAGGCTAGAAGTTTTCAAATAAGTCCTGCATGTGCAGTGGTTAAAAAAACCAAAAACAATATACACTACTGGTCAAAAGTTTGGGGTCAGTTTTTTTTTAACCACATTATTCTGTTCACCAAGGCGGCATTTATTCATTTATTCATTTTCATTTTGGCTTAGTCCCTTTATTAATCAGGGACTGCCGAGGCTTGATCCAGCGACCTTCTTGCTGTGAGGCAACATACCCACTGCGCTGCCAAGGCGACATTTATTACATGTAAAATATTTGTTCAATTGTTAAATATTTATTAAAACTTTAAATAACTGCTTTCTTATTGTATGTATTTTCAAATAAAATTATTACTCCAGTCATTATTGCTTTTATTACTATTATAATTAATAATGATAGTAATAATAATTAATATTACTGTGATTTTTGAAGGATCGTGTGACTCTGAAGACTGGAGTAATGAAGCTGAAAATTAATTTTTAATATCACAGGAATAAATGATTAAGTTAAATTATAAACTACTTTTGAACTGTTATTTTATAGTACAATAACATTTCTCAACTTTACTGTATTTTTGATTAAATAAATGCAGCCTTGGTGAGCAGGTTAAGCTTCTTTTAAAACATTTAAAAATCCTAATGACCCAAAACTTTTGACGGGTGTTATGGCTGTGCAATTATTTGAAATGAATTTGCAGTCTTAATTCAGCAAGAGATCTGATTGCCATGCAAATCTTGTCATCAAAGCATGACTCTGTGATCACTAGTAAATCTGCTTCAAAGGCCAGAGGGTGCTCTTATATTGTTAACATACCGACTCATCTCACAGAATTGTTTATTTCAAACACTCAACTGAAGTTATGAGGTCAGTTTGGATTCAAAACATGTTATTAAATGTTTTTCCAAGTATATTTTCTGATCAGCGACACAGAGCTGTCAAATTGCAAAACAGTTTTCATCGATTTCAGGATCGCGCTGATTCAATGATGCTAGTCCTGTCATGTTGCGCTTGGCTCAAGTTTTCTTGGGCCAGACACTCATCCTGTTTTGGTCTGTGTCTCTTGTCATTGTTGTGAACGTGTGGTCGTGCATGCTCGCTTGCTTGCTTGCTTGCGTGTCTGTGTTTTATCAATGGTGTGCTGGTCTATTCTCAGCAAAACAGTCTAGCTGGTTTTGGTTTCGGTTGATTCTGGGATTGGAACATGCATACTCGTGTCTTGCATTGTCTCATCTTGATGTTGTGTCAAAGCACGTGGCTCAGTGTTTACATTGTGACTGTGTGCTTTAGTGTTGTGTTTCATGTGAACACGTGGTTTACGAGTTGGCTTGTGTTGTCTCTTTGTGTCATGTGCTCTCGCGTCTATTGTCTAGTCCCACCCTCCTTGTGGGGAGAGAGAGAGGGAGAGAGAATGCGCGCTTACTGCCAATTTTTGCTTGCAAGAAAAAGTTTTAATGCATTGCAGACTGTCTCTGTAACTGTAACATACAAAATGTGCTTAACGTCAGCACAAGCGACGGGATTTTTAATTTACTCCCGAAACCGCAGCAAATTGCTGCTTTCCCTTTGACACTTGTGTTTCCCGCGCCCCAAGGGAAAATACCTTTATATTACAGTGAGGCTACTGCTCAGCCTGGATCCATCTCCCGATTATTCCACTCAAGGTTTCATGCTTTAAAGTCATTCTTTAAGAATTGTAGCCTACTTCTTTACATCACTCAGTGCTTTCTTAATATTATTTTCTTTACATCACTCAGTGCTTTCTTAATATTATTTTTTTTATTACATTTTTGTAATTCATATACTACATATATAGCTAAGTACATGCCTCACAGATCTTTCTTTTAAATTAACATTTTCTACAGGATTCTTTACAATAATATGTGTACATATACATTAGATTATTCAGTACCAAAGCAAAATTTGGATCTAATCTAACAAAAAAACAAAACAACTGAAGATCACATGCCAAAAGTTAGTACATCCAAATTAATGTTGGGGACATGATTTTTTATTTTTTTTTTATTTTTTTTTTACACAAACATAAAAAATGTATTAAAAATTTGTTGTAAGTGTAAAAAAATGTTGTAGTTTGTATTTGTTTAATTTGGAATAACTGGTTTGAGTTTAAATATTGTTCTATTCTAAAATATGTTTGGTGTGTGTGTATATATATATATATATATATATATATATATATATATATATATATATATATATATATATATATATATATATATATACTATTAAGTGACTATAAAATTTTAATCATTATTAGGAGGTTAAGTGAATTAAAATGGCATCAAATTATGTTGTTAGCACGAATGTTAGCATTACTTTGATTAGGCTTGAACTTAAGACTTGAGAATTGATAATGAGCCTGAGAATTAACCTGCCCCAGACCAGGCTTGTTTCCCAGCATAAGTTGCCAAAGTAACTGAGTTTGCACTATCGTAAATTTGATTTATGAAACCAAATCCACCATTAATAAACCTGACTAACCAAAATAAGTCTGGCTTTTTCTTTAAGCTAGACTTATGGAACAGGCCCCAGCCCAGTTTATTTGTTTTGTTAAAGTTTTCCCCTTTGGAGTAGTTTTTGTTGCTCTTTTTTGGATTTTAAAATTAATAAACCCATATTTTTTGTCCCTGCAATTAAGTCCTCATCCTTCCCCAACCCGAACCATGACAACTTATTCGAAACAACAGATTAGTAAAGATTTCAAAGTGTCATGAAGCAGTTCTTCGAAAGCAGCCATCACTACTGTGTGTAGTAAACACTGATCCATCAGAAATAGCAGCTGCTGGAGATTTAGATTTACAGCTGATTACAGATCAGGCTTTACTGCCAAAATGTGCATGAATATCATCTTTGATTCATCATCCAGCCTTAACAATTGTCCAATTCGCATGTACAAATATTTGTATATATTACACTTTATTCAATTAGCAGAACACTTGTTTCAAACACATTTTGCTGTAACTGATGCTGTATATACTGTGCTTCACACCTTTTCTGTGGTTTTTCATGCACTTTATAGGAGGAAGTATTTATTCCTTCGTTCTTTTAAGAAAGTGTACATTTCTGTACGCGGAGTGTGCTTATGTGCGTCTGAACGTGTCTGTGCATGTTTTTGGGTATTTATGCAAGTGCATGTGTGAGTGTGTGTTTGTGGTTTGCTGGTTTGCACCATAGATGGACAGTTAGATAAGCCCCTCATGTTGACACAAGGGTAAGCATCTCAAACACACAGTTAGTCAGATAAATCCCTCATGTCAGCAGGAAGCTACAGCAAGAACACACTGATCACACTGACATAATGGCAGTTGGGGGTGCACTGTCTCGCTCCCAAACAGAGATAATCTAACTGAAAACAGACGCACATGGGTCAAGGCCAGACATACTTACCATAATGAATAATAATCAGCCCGGAGCTGCGTGTTAAACAGCTGAAAAGAAAGTTTTAAATGAGATCAGATTCTTTTGTAATTGGCTGTTTGCGTTCGTAAGGATTGCGCAGCACATAATAGGGTGTGTAGGACACTTGTATAATGTGACAAGGTACACTGTGGACCTGCTACGTAGACTTTCTCAGCCAGCATTAGAGGGTTATATCATGGGAAATGATTTTTCCTTGATCTTTTGAGATGAGTTTATTGCACCGTGGAAAATGTTTCATGGAAAGAATGTGAATTTCACACATTTCAAAAGGATTTTTATATCGAAACGCAGCTGGGTTGTTCTATGCAGTTTCTGACTGTGTAGCACCTACAGCTCTGCATATGCTTCAGGGAAGAGCAGCTGAAGTTTGTTTCTAACAAGATGCCTGATCATTTCAGTGTGATTTAACAGTTTGAGAAGCAGAGTTCAGTACACAGTGTTTCTGAATGTAATTTAAGCCATTTCAGGCTGCTATTAAAGGGATTGCTCACTCAAAAAATCAGGATTCTGTCATCCTTTACTTCACTTGTTCCAAACTTGTATGGATTTCTTTTTCAAAAATTTTGAAAAAATAAAATAAAAGTAAATAAATAATTTTCAAAAATCATTTGATGGTAATCATTGATTTCTGTATTTAAAAATGTAAATGTGTGCACAGCAAAGGAAAAAAAATCCTTACCTCGGACAGTTCTTCTGGAATCTATTGCTGGCTCTGATGTGTGTCTCTATAAAGGTTAAACTTGAGATATATTTATTTTGGGCAATGTCATTTTATTGTCTCAATCTATTATTTGTTCCTGAGCAAACAATTTAATATGTTTTTACTTACTCCCAGTGCCATTTATATTAAAGTTGATATTTAGCCGCACCATACTGGTGTTTCTTAAAGGGGTGGTCCACAGTGTGTTTTTAAGGCTTGGTTGTGTTTATGGGGTGCAAAGCAGTGTGTGTTCATGCTTCATTTGTAAAAAAAAAATCATGTTATTTTTTTCATATATCCTACGTTGATTATATACAGCTACTCTGCTAACATAAACGACTGTCAAATTTCCTAGTTCCTCCAAAAGGCCCGCCCTCAAGAGACTCTGATTGGTCAGCTAACATAATGTGCTGTAATTTGCGGATCAGCTCCACGTCACCAGTAAAGTGTCATGCCTCCTCAAGTGCGTGCTTTGCCTCGGCTGTATAAATAGTCTCAGTCAGAGTAGCTGTTAGCAGGGCCAATGTTTATTTTTATTTTTCTCTGATGCTTAAATTAAGTTATTTTTTCTGTAATATACAGTGACACTGTTGACAGAAGACTAAAGCGCAGGATGTGGGATGCGACCTGTGTGAGCTTTGATTGATTTTTCTGCTGCAACACGAGTTATCCTGTATTTCTACTTAACTCAACGTGTTGCACGTCTTTTACATATATATATTCGGAATAAGCATGTGTAAGTAATATGAAATGTTCACATATTTTTTGTGAGTTTATTATTTGAGATGTAGAACGCAGGGAAAGCGGCTGCATAGAGAGACACTGCAGCGCTGCTGAAGATTGTGGGTGTTTACAGCGGTTTGATGGATAAATATGATATAATATTTGTAGCTAAATTGTTAACGGTGCCAAACAGCATTTCCTGTTGTTTACATACTTATATGTCCTTGCAACAACATACCGTTAACGCTAAAAATTGTGCCTGTAATAGATCAATTATAACAAACAAAAATACTTACAGCTTGTGCCTCACAATCCCCAGCTTCTGCTTGTTAGAGCTGAACTAGGAGAGATTCTGGAAGCTGTCCTTTGTCAAATTGATAACTATATATATATATTTATAATTCTTTGGAACTTAATTAAAATTAATTTGTAAGCACTTCTCTCTTTGTGTTGTGTCCTTTGGAAGCCCAAATACAGAAACAGAAGAAGCTCTGTGGAAATAGCAGCGTTTGCAAGACATTTTAACTTTCTGTGCTATAACATTACAGCACCTCTGGCCACGCCCCTTTGCTGCGTGGGGTGTATGCGTGTGGTAAATATGCTTAAGCTGGAGGGTTTATGATTTTATTAGGCCGGATGTATTTTTTTTGTAATCCCAAACTTCGATGCCCAAAGTAGGACCTGCGGGCCAAAGTTGGCCCATTATGACCTTTGATTTGGCCCACCATCCCATCTGAGAGGAGAGTGAGAATGATGGAGAGGATTGAGGCAATTGCATTTAACACAGAGATCATCATTTCTGAAATTAATCTTTCAATTAAATGTTGTAATTGAATCTGTTTTTTTATTGTAGATACTGTCACACATAGAGGACTATGCAGAAGACATCAGCGAGCAAACCAAGCTAAAATTAGTGTAATTCTGTTGGTTTTGTTTTGACTGTATAAGTGTAAGTAAAGTTTAAGTGAAGTTTTACAAACTAATTTCGAGAAGCACATGATATGATTGACTGCAGCTGGTCATCCATCTACAATCATTAGTTAGCCAATCAGATTAATCCAAACTCACTATAAGTAGCCTAGCTAGAACTACTACCTTACCTTCGTTTTCCGAAGAAACCCCCCATCCACCCATTCTCCTTTCCACCTTTACCACGGGGAGCTCTCAAGAACCAACTGATCTCGTCTCGTACTCCCCTTACATGCTCTATTGAGCAGGCGGGAGCCCTGGGCTCAACTATCTCCGAGCTCAGGGTTCTCTCACGGGACAGCATGCCAAACCTGCTAACATTTATCAAACAATATCTAAGTGTGAACTCTTGAAATAAGTTTAAATAAATTTATTATAAAGTCTAAAACAAAAACTGTATAAGTAAATATAAAGCAATGTTTTCTAGTCATTTTTAAATATTATTAAATAAATTAGGAAATTACCCATGGCAACTTTATTTACCTCCAGCCCACTAGTCTCAATCAAGTTTGGTTTCTGGCCCTTCATAAGAAAAAGTTTGGGCACCCCTGTTCTAAATATAACTGTCTTTCAGTTAGCATAATCATGACAACCTGAACTTGAAGAAATTGTTACAGAAACATATTACTATAAAATTAGTGTGTATGTGTGTGTGTGTGCGGTTGCTTGTGTGTGTGTCCCCTTTTAAATGTTTATTTTTTGGAAGGGACTTGCATGCCTAATCTTGTTTAATTTTTGAGAAGGTTGTATTTTTCCAACAGTGTGTATGACCTCTTGAATATACAATAAAGAAACCCTTTGAAAATGCCACGAAGAACATATTTCTGTGGAACATAAAACTGCTGTCAGATAGTTTGAGAAGTGTACTAACCTCTTTTACCCCTACTGTCTCACATCTGGGGAACATTTCCCTGCCTCACCAAGGCCCTGTTAAACACAATCTGTAATCCCTTCTCTCTCTCTCTCTCTCTCTCTCTCTCTCTCTCTCTCTCTCTCTCTCTCTCTCTCTCTCTCTCTCCAACTTACTCCTCAGGTTCTCTGACAGGCATATGTTTGGGGTGGAGCATCTGTGAGCATGTTTTTTGAAATGCCACCTTCAAATGAGTCAGGAAACTGAGTTTTAAACTTCCCACAGGCTTTTGTTTCCCTCTTTATTAGTCAGAATTTTCACAAGCTAGCTGTAAGTCAGCTGCTGGTGTTCAGAATATGATTCTCCAAAACAAACCATGCATCTGGAAATCCTTTAATCTTGCTTGTGTACACAATCAGAGAACCACAGTCTGTCACAGCCAGCCCTTAAAAGGACAGATCACCCCAAAATTAAAATATATTCATCACTGACTGACCTTCTACTCATTACAACCTCCATGGGTTTCTTTATTCTGATGGCAAAATAAGGTAATCTGTAGAATGTTGGAAACTGCTAGCAACTGACTTCCATAATAGAAAAAATTATGTAAAATGCCATATGTTTTTAAAGTTTTTTTGGTCTTTCTTGGCAATAGCATTTGTCTGTGACCTGAAAAGGGTTTTGCCGTTTTCTTCTGGAGCTGTTTTACATTACTGTTTTACATTAGGGTAAATGGTGCAGCTGTTAGGACTATCATGGGTTTAATCAACGCAAAATAGGTTTTCTTAGGCTTTCAAACATGAAGCTTGCGTGACTCCACTTGTTATTTAACAGAATTGACACACACACACACAAGCACACAGGGTTTGTGTCAGTTAATAGCTTCCCAACACGTCACGATCTGAAGATTATACTTGCTAACAGAACATTTTGCAGCTGTATTTTCTGTACTGCACATAAGTCACTGTGCCACATGTACACACATGTAAACATTGAAGGACTGAAGTGTGATTTTGCTTGTATTACTAAAGAATAATTCAGTGTCCATGTTTTAAATCAAGAAAAACACATATAGGAAAGTCAAAACTATCTGTAAGGCTTCAGAAATAGGAATGGACAAGACTTCAGAAAACAGACAAATCACACATTTATTAAATGACAGAAAAAAGCAGGTTCTGTCATGAAAACACTCTGAGACATTTCTGAAATGCCTGGTTTTAGACCACAATAATCCATTAGTGTGGTGCAGGGCCTCCTTTTGCAGCCAATACAGAATCCATTTGTCTTGGTAATGACATATACTGTACAAGTCCTGCACAGTGGCCAGAGGGATTTTGAGCCATTCTTCTAGCAAAATAGTGGCCAGGTCACTACGTGATGCTGGTGAGGGAAAACGTTTCCTGACTTGCTTCTCCAAAACACCCCAAAGTGGCTCAATAATAGTTAGGTCTGGTGACTGTGCAGGTCATGGGAGATGTTCAACTTCACTTTTTTGTTCATCAAACTCTTTAGTCACCAGTCTTGCTGTGTTTAACCTATTGGTGCATTATCGTTCTGATACTTGGCACCACCTTCAGGATACAATGCTTGAACCATTGGGTACACATGGTCCTCCAGAGAGAGATTTGGTAGTCCCTGGCAGTGACGCTCCCATCTAGCACAACTATCAGGTCTAGGGAATGTCATGATATTGCAGCCCAAACTATCACTGATACACCCTCATGCTTCACTCTGGGTATGCAACAGTCTGGGTGGTATGCTTCTTTGGGGCTTCTCCACACCATAACTCTCCTTGATGTGGGAAAGACAGTGCAGGTGGACTCATCAGACAACAATGCATGTTTTGCATTTTCTACAGCCAAAACCTCTTATTAGCAGTAAAAGTCCAAAAACTAATCTTTGCTGAGGAGCAAGTTGTGTGGACAGAGAATCTGTCCAAAGTATAATTTATTTGGCTGTGATGGGACAATTTGGTTCGTCATCAAACTGGGGAAAGACTAAGGCATGTAAATAAGTTTTTTAGCATACTTCTATTGAATACAGCAGTGTATGTTGTAGAGTATTTACATTACAATACTGTGCATTATAGTGAATGTTAGACTACTCAGTACACAGTGTTTATATGAGTATGAGTGCTGCTGTGCTTTGCTGTAGAGTGCACACAGGGTGGAGTGATTGAATTCAGCTTAAAGAGAAACATATGCAGCCTGACAGCAGTATTCTCCATACAGTCAGTGAGCTCACACCGGTCTATCACACTGTCACACTATACTGAGATATCCTGTTCAAGCATCACGCCAGTTAGACGCTGTCAGGGATATTATGAAGCGAGCGTGTGTGAGCTGCTAGTGCCTCAATCAGATATGCAAACTTGATATCTTCACTCGGCCTGGTTATTATTTTACAGTCGCTCACCAGTCAGGTCAGTTAATCTCTCTTAGTGAATAGGTTGTTCACATACCAACACAAACACACATAACCAAATGGCATTACAGTTTATGCAGGGTCCACCTGGCTTTTAATCATATATATATATATATATATATATATATATATATATATATATATATATATATATATATATACACACACACATATACTCACCAGCCACTTTATTAGTAACACCTGTCCAACTGCATGTTAACGCAAATTTCTAGTCAGCCAATCGCATGGCCTGAGTTTTGAGATCTCAAAGAGCGGGTTGGATTGTAGCAAGACAGCAGAAGGTTGGTTTGATAAAAAGGAGCTAGATTACTTAAGCTTTATAGCTAAGATGCAACATTTTATAATCAATACGAAACTTAACAGGCAGCCAGTGTAAGGAGGATAAAATTGGGGTGATATGATCATATTTTCTAGACCCGGTGAGAACTCTGGCAGCTGCATTTTGCACTTACTGAAGTTTGTTAATAGAGGATGTTGGGCAACCAGCAAACAGAGCATTACAGTAATCCAGCCTAGAGGTAAAAAAAGCATGGACTAGCTTTTCTGTATCTGAGCTGGATAGCATACTTTGTATCTATAGCGATATAGCGAACTAGCGATATTTCTCAGATGGAAGAAAGCATTTTTGTGACATGAGAGAAATTATTTTCAAAAGTTTTCAAAAATTTTGGCCCAATAAGTAAGAGTTCTGTTTTGTCTGAATTTAAGAAAAAGTAAATTGTTAGTCATCCAGTCTTTATTATGTTTAATGCACTCAGTTAGCTTAGACAGTTCAGACGTCACTTCAGATTTTGTTAAAATATATAATTGAGTATCATCTGCATAGCAGTGAAAGCTGATCCCATGTCTTCAACTGGCCAGTTTCCACTGAGTGGTCCGGTATGGTACGGTATGCTTTCTGGCCGTTTCCACTGTCAAAAGGTACATAAAATCGAACCGTACCGTACCCTTTCAAAAGGGTACCTAGCACAACAAAAGGCTACCAAAAGGCGGAGCAACACACGCAGCTAAACGCTATTGGTTTATAAAGATATGTCACTAGCTCATGGACAAGCAGGATAATGGAAACCAAGGAACCACCATTTTTAAATATACAGCCGAGACATTACACTGTAATAATATATACATATAATAATGAGCCATGGTCAACCTGTGCTTAAACAAACCTTGTCGTCATCTTAATAGACAGCCACAAAGCCAAGAAGAAGAGCAGAATCTACCCTATGCCCTGTGGTTGTTTAAAAGGCTGTCTAAAGCGTGAGTGGTTTCGCTTTCTCGCTTGCATTCGCCACGCGTCTTTATTTGAAATAACAAACTTCTTGAGTTAATGATTATAACGTGCGCATGATTATTGCTTCTATAAGTGCTTCTGACATCCGATCCTTTTAGTAACAGACAAACGTGAGAGTGACGCACAAAAAAACAAACAAAGCAGAAGCCCGACAAAACAAAGGAGCAAAAAAACAGCAATCTAAAACATGAACAAACTGCCATCTTTAACTATTACCATTGCCCTTTGGACTATTATGAACTCGGAATTACTTTCTAACAAGAGGTTACATGTGCTGGTGAAGATTAAAGATACAGATGAGAGGTTTGCACTGACTGTGGGCTATGTTGCGTGTTGTTTTTAAACCTAAATAAGGACTAAATGAATGCTGTGTGTAGTTTTTCTGTAATTGGTGACTGTAATGGGCTGTTTGTGTTCATATATGTTACATTATTTATTTATTTTAAATAATTGCAGACACTACATTAGGCTATTTCGCCCTGTCATTGATCTTCAGTTATAATCAAATTATGTTCATAGAAAAGTTAGTAATGCACATCTACACACAAATATTTATGAGAAGTGCTTCTCATATGATATGTGAACAACCCGTACAGCTTTACTTTGACATTTGCTTGAGTGAGAATGACATAGACTGAAACTTTCTGTCGTACACCAAGCCCACCAAAAGGGTATCAATGGTACCTTTTTGGAAGTGGAAAGGCAAGCCTGATAAAGGTGACCCATATTGACCCGTACTGTACCATACTGTACCAGTCAGTGGAAACGGTTCATAATAATGTCTCTCAGTAGTAGCATGTATATTGTCGACAGCAAAGAGCCTAAATCTGATCCTTGAGGCACCCCATACTTTACTGGTGTGACTTGTGAAAGCTATACATTTATATTTACAAACTGGTAACGGTCAGTTAAGTATGACTTAAACCATTGTAGAGCCTGTCCCTGGATACCTGTAAAATTTAAGCAATCTATGAGGATATCATGGTTGATGGTGTCAAATGCAGCACTAAGATCAAGTAAAACTAGTAATGAGATGCAGATCCTTGGTCAGCAGCTAAGACAAAAATTTTGGTTATTTACAGTAACGTGGTTTCTATACTGTGATGAGGCCTGAAACTTGACTGAAATGCTTCAAAAACATTGCTCATCTGTAGAAATAGCATAATGGGGCAGAAATATTGTTTCTAGTATTTTAGACATAAACGGAAGATTTAAAGGCTTAACTAGGTTAATTAGGTTAACTAGGCAGGTTACGGTATTTAGGCAAGTTATTGTATGATGATGGTTTGTTCCGTAGACAATTAGAAAAATATATAGCTTAAAGGGGCTAATAATGTTGAATTTAAAATGTATTTTTAAAAATTAAAAAGACTTTCTCCAGAAGAAAAAAATATTATCAGACATACTGTAAGAATGTCCTTGCTCTGTTAAACATAATTTGGGAAATATTTAAAAAAGAAAAAAAAAAATCAAAGGGGGGCGATTAACAATTATATACAAACTTCAACTGTGTATATATATATATATATATATATATATATATATATATATATATATATATATATATATATATATATATATATACAGCATCCTTCAACATTCAACAGAAGAAAGTAAATCAAGCTGGTTTAAAACAAGCGGTGGGTGGGTAAATGATGGCAGTATTTAAATTCTGTGAACTATCTCTTTAAGCCTCCTACAGATATAGATATTCATACATGTGCATAGCTACAGTTGCACACACAGTCAACTTGCCCTCAAGTGTTCACAGACTGGCCAATGTGGCAGATGGTTTACATATAGCGGCCTATAGAAACAGCCACTAATGAGGCATCTGTATATCCATATCTATGCTTTTAACAGAGACAGACAGATGGGGAAATCTCTGGCCTGGAGAACTCAGAGCCCTGTTTTGTCAGTCATTCAAAGTGTGTGTGGCTCCTCCAGAGACTCAATCAACTCAATGGGTTTATTGAGAGCAGTCCGGTCTGATTGATCATGGCACCTGGAACTGTCCAGCATGTAGCTTATACAGTAAGTAAATATGCATTAAGACTGTAATAGGGGCCATGGGGTTATACAGCCACTCAGTGTAAGCCAGGCATTTATGAATTATGCATTTTAGTGGCTTTATGTCTTTGAATTGTTTCTTTCACCTTTTCATAGTTGCCTACAGCACCACATTAACTGGCAGTGATAGTGATTGTTTAATGAAGAGGCAACATGTAATGCTAATTTAATTTAAAATCCTTTTTTTTTTGGTTTATAGTTTGAATGAAAGTCCTGGATTATATTTGTATTGCTGAACATTGAATAAGCATGAATTTAAAGTGTCATTGGACGGAAGAGAGGCTCATGGGAATGCATGTAAACATTCTATTTAATCCCCCCTTTTTTGTCCTAAATGCAAGTCTTCTGTTTGATGTAGTTTTGTGGGTCACAGTTATATCATATCCTGACTACACATAAAAACATTTGTATAATCAAATAAAATCATTCAATTAACCAATCTTATTAAGCCAAAAAGAAGAGGCTGTGGGCGGAAAATCTCTGTTTCTATCTCTTTCAATCTCAAGAGCACTGCATTTGCAATGAAATGCATGTGAGTATCATATACAGTATATCATTAATATTGAGCCGTTTTAGAAATAAATACTAAGCCTTTATTATGTTATACATTGGTATGTTCCCATAGAGTTTACAGCTTTACATTATCTATTGTAGATTTTAATATGGCTTTAATGGTCAAACCAAATGTTTACATTGCCATTAGACATTTTTAAAGAGCCCCTATTATACATTAAAAAGGGTCATATTTTGGTTTTACGGGTCTCCAACAACAGGCTGATATACATGCAAGATCAAAAAACACTTTCATTGTCTTATAATCTGCATTTATTTTTTCCTAATTATTCCAGCGACTCCCATATGATTCATTCAGCGATTCATTTGTTCCCAAACACCTCCTTAGTGCAATGCTAATCTGCGCTGATTGGACCAATGACAGCCTGTTGCAATTATTCAACTGCGTTCAGCGCAAGACAGAGAGAAATGCCCACCACGGCTTATCAACAATATTGAAGTAGTCAGAGTGTATAGTGCGAGCATACCTGCCGACACTTCTGTTTTTTCCGGGACTTACTTACACCTGTGAAATGGAGGAAGAAACTGATCCATGATCCATTGATCCATGTACTGACAAAGTTCCTGTTGAGCTCTGACAAATCTCTTACATCAATAGTCTTTTCTGATCCTTGCTTTAACAAACGGCCGACGAATGCCCCGTTGTAAGCGTGTAGATTCCAGAAGCACTCGAACAGCAAAAGGCTGGGCTATAATGCACAACCACTGACTCTTCACAGTTTCATCTTTGGGTAGAGAAAATAACACTAACTTTCCTTCACACTTCCAATAATAATAATTCAATAATTCCCAATAATTCAACCGGAGTCTGCTACAGTGTTTGTCTTCCTCTTTTTCTTTGCTACTGTTTGTGGGCGGGGCCGGGGGGTTCAATTTTCCCGGGTTTGCGCGTGCAACAATTGGGCGGGGCTTAAGTTTCGTATCGACGTCATGCCGAAACGGCTAAAGACTCGTTATCAAAACGATTAATTTGAAGCACTATGAGTTGACTCTTTTATAAATGAATCAATAGTTTTAAACACTGTGCACTTTCAGATTTAAGCTGGATATTTCACTTCACCTTGAGCTGTGTTACACACTACATGGAAGGTCATTTTCAAAAACCCATAATAGGGACTCTTTAACATTAAATAAAGCACATATTGTTAAATAAATCATCTTGTTGTGTCTGGCTAGGACATGGTGTAAGACAATGGTTTCAAACTCAATTTCTGAAGGGCCGCAGCTTTGCATTGTTTAACTCCAACCACCTCCAAGTCACTCCTGCCTAATAGTCCATAGTAGTCTTGAACACCTTGATTAGTTGGATCAGCTGTGTTTGATTAGGGTTGGAGCAAAACTGAGCAGAGCTGCAGCCCTTCAGGAATCCAGTTTGAGACCTATAATGTAAGGGATTAAAGAAAGAAAACATACACACAATATTTTTGTACTGTTTTATAGTACTAGTTTGTAAAGACTTTTGCTTGAGAATCAAAATGAAAAGATACCAAATCTTGTTGAAACAATGATAAAAATTAAGTGATTTTTGGGAACTAAAAACAAAATAAAAATTTTAATTGGGAAATCTATCAAAGTGTAATATTTTTTAAACTAAA
The DNA here is from genome assembly GCF_903798145.1 of Danio aesculapii. Classification (NCBI taxonomy): domain Eukaryota; kingdom Metazoa; phylum Chordata; class Actinopteri; order Cypriniformes; family Danionidae; genus Danio; species Danio aesculapii. Next base: position 29,714,551 of record NC_079453.1, on the reverse strand, counting down.
TATACTGTACAGTGAGGAAAATAAGTATTGACCATGTCACTATTTTTCTCAGAAAACATATTTCTGAATGTGCTGTTGACTTGAAAATTTCACCTGATGTTGGTAACAACCATTGGACTCCATATATGCAAAGGAAACAAAACTAATTAGTTTACAAATGAAGTTATGTGTAATAAATTAAATTACACAGGGAAAAAAGTAATAAACACATGAAGAAAGGAAGGTATAAAAAAGCAGTGAAAGCCCAGACAGCAGCTGAAATCATAGTAATTCAACAACACTCTGCCCTTCATCATTATAAATTAAAATCAGCTGCTTCAGTCCAACATCTACATTATATGAAACCAGAGCGGGACATTCAGCAAGACAATGATCCAAAAGTCAGCCAAGGAAACTCTTGAATTGACTCGAATACAATATAAAATACAAATTAAAGATCAGATTTGATAGACGGGACCCACAGAACAATCAGGTTTTTTACACTCTGTTGAAGTCTGTGAAAAACTCACACCTGAGCAATTCATGTGACTTCATTCCCCCTATGAGAGCCGTCTTTAAGCTGCAATCACCAAAAAAAAAAAAAAAAAAACTTTTATATAAAGTATTAAATACGTTTCTGTAGTTCAGTACTTTCTCCATGTGTCATTCCATTGTTATTACACATAACTACTTTTTCAGATTTATTTTATTATTTTTTTTTTTTTCATTTTTGTTTATATTGTTTGGATTTTTACCAAAATCTGGTTAAATTCCATGTCAACAGCTCCTTTAGAAATATTATTCTCAGGAAAAAATAAAAAGACATGTTCAATACTTATTTTCCTTACTGTATCTGGATTTAATATTAGGTTCAAAGATTACTTTGACCTAATGTTTGATTTAAGCACTTTTTCAGCAACTGTCTTTTTTTATCCAGTATTATTAATCTGTCCAGTTGTAGGAACATTCATTATGGTATTAAAAAAATTTTTAACTAACAAGTTTAAGCTAGAAAGAAATTTAAAGCACATTAAAACCAGCCCATACATTCATTCATTTTCTTTTCGGGTTAGTCCCTTTATTAATCAGGGGTGGCCACAGCGAAATGACTGCCAACTTATCCGGCATATGCTTTGACGCAGTGGATGCCCTTCCAGCCACAACCCAACTCTGGGAAACACCCACACACTCTTGCATTCACACACATACACAATGGCCAATTTAGTTTATTCAATTTACCTAAAGTATACCACATGTCTTTGGACTGTGGGGGAAACCGGAGCACCCGGAAGAAACCCACACGAACACAGGGAGAACATGCAAACTCCACAAAGAAATACCAACTGACCCAGTCGGGACTTGAACCAGCAACCTTCTTTCTGTGAGGATTTCGTGCTACCCACTGCACCATGATGCCCACTTATACAACTTATAAGAATATTACAAGTCTTTGAATCTATAACCATGATTGGGCATTTTATATACATACATACATACACACATACATACATACATACATACATACATACATACATACATACATACATACATACATACATACATACATACATACATACATACATACATACATACAGTACATACATACATACATACATACAGTGCATACATGAGCAAGTCATCATTCAGTGAATATATTCCTGTTCAGTGATCTGTTGAGAATAGCAGTGATTGGATCATTGAGTCACATCAGTGAATGAATTGTTCTTTTAAGCCAGTTCTTTTCAATCAGACTGAACGATTCATTGATGAATTAGACTTAATGATTAATTTAGGATTCATTGACGACTCAAGAGTTCAGCTCAGACTCCATGATTGAGTTGAAAAGGTTCTCAAATTAACAGCTCGCTGGAGCGGAAGATTATCAATGAATAACAATTACACTTTATACACTTTCTCAAGTAAAGATATTATATGATTTGAAAAGACCTGGAATTAGCAGCATCTATGTAGCTGGCTCTCCAGACTGTAATGAATCTGTTCAAAGCAGTTTGCAGAAGCTGTTGATTAAATGTTATAATGGTGTTAATTTCTGCACAGACAAATAGTTTTCTTCATAAAACATCAGATGTATCAGTTTTGTCTGTATACAGTTGAAGTCAGAATTATTACCCCCCCTGAATTATTAGCCCCTCTGTTTATTTTTCCCCAATTTCTGTTTAATGGAGAGAAGATTTTTCAACACATTTCTAAATATAATAGTTTTAATAACTTATTTCTAATAACTGATTTATTTTATCTTTGCCATAATGACTGTAAATAATATTTGACTAGATATTTTTCAAGACACTTCAATAAAGCTTAAAGTGAAATTTAAAGGCTTAACTAGGTTAATTACAGTAGGTTAACTAGGCAGGTTATGGTAATTAGGCAAGTTATTGTATAACAGTGGTTTGTTCGAAAAAAAAAAATAGCTTAAAGGGGCTAATAATTTTGACCTTAAAATGGTTCATAAAACATGAAAAACTGCTTTTATTCTAGCCAAAATAAAACAAATAAGACTTTCTTCAGAAGAAAAAATATTATGAGACAAATTGTGAAAATTTCCTTTCTCTGTTAAACATTATTTGGAAAATATTTAAAAAAGAAAAAAAAAATTCAAAGGGGGGCTAAAAATTCTGACTTCAACTGTATATATCATCTTTATCATCTTTGAAAAATCTTTTAGGTTTGTATACTCCTGTCAATATTGGGCTTTTTGGGTTTTCCTTTTTTTTTGTCTAATGTAAAAGAAAAATGTCCAAAATACAATTTTAATTGATTCACATTTGTTTGTTTTTGTCACACGTTAGCAGTTGTGCCTGCAGATTTCAGTTACAATAGTTTTAAAGTCTGTTTCCTTGTACTGAGCCATAAATCCCCACTTACATAAGCCAAACTTCACTGTTTTATTCATATCTGTATTCTGAAGATTTTCACTGAGGGATTTGTTCGTACATAATTTGCGTGATTATATGCGACATTTTAGGCTACAAAAAAGGTGAAGATGGCTGTTTACAGTATTTTCTGAATTATGTAGTGATAAGAGATTTTCAAATCCTCTACGTAAAAACATTTTAAAAAGACTTAAAAAAAAACTTTTAGATTTAGATCACATATTTAATAAAAAATAGCCTCATTAGCATATTTAAACATAACATTTTAGAAAACTTAAAAAAATGTGAGCAATCAGCTGGGAAAACAGGTAAGGAAAAATAAAATTTCTTTCTAGATTTTTTTCAACATTATTTACCTGCAGTGTCTTGCCTTAATGTTTTACTTAAGAAAATAAATCACCTGTATAACTAAGGCGGCCTGAAGGTAAGTTTCAGCTAGTTTTCCAGAGTTCTCTTTCTCTCCATCTCTCTCTCTCTCGCTCTCTTTCTCTTTCACAAGCACAAGTCTCTCGACTCTTTCAATGGCTCTTTTGTGCTTTCTTGCTAGACAGTAAGTGAGCACTGAAACCCAGTGGGACAGTTAAAGAGTGAGAGAGCAGTTAATGAACTTTCCTTTTCATGGCCGTGATCGGCGCTGAGGGAAACCACAGGGAAAGCCCTCCCAAATCAGAGGCAGAGAGCCCACTTAATCACAAAACTCATTAATCTACACAGACACAACACAAGATGCTGCAGAACTCCTGCACCACAACCTAAGGAGGCTCAATATGAAGGAGAACCAATGGAATGTAGCATGAAAGGAGAAGGTGTGGAGATAAAAGCTGCACCATTTTGTTCAGTTTTTCTTACTTTTCTATTTTATTTTTTCTCATTCCTGTAATGTTATATTTTCTTTTCTTTTTAAAAGCTTGGACTAGTAAACCTACAATACACAGTCTGAAAGTGAATCAGCAGCAGACTGCAACAGCTCTTAGACTGAAAAAAAATATAGTACAGTTGAAGTCCGAATTATTAGTCCCCTATTGATTTTTTTTTCGTTTTCTTTTCTAAATATTTCCCAATGATGTTTACCAGAGCAAGGAAATTTTCACAATTTGTCTGATAATATTTTTTCTTTGGACAAAGTCTTATTTGTTTTATTTTGGCTATAATAAAATCAGTTTTTAATTATTAAACACCAAGTTAAGGACAAAATTATTAGCTCCTTTAAGCTATATATTTTTTCGATAATCTACAGAACAAAGCATCATTATACCAATAACTTGCCAAATTACCCTAACCTGCCTAGTTAACCTAATTAACCTAGTTGAACCTTTAACTGTCACTTTAAGCTGTATAGAAGTGTCTTGAAAAATATCTAGTCAAATATTATTTATTGTCATCAGGGCAAATAAAATAAATCAATTATTAGTAATGTGTCATTAAAACTATTAGAAATGTGTTAAAAAAATCTTCTTTCCGTTAAACAGAAATTGGGGAAAAAAATAAACAGGGGGGCTAATAATTCTGACTTCAACTGTATATTTCCATGTTAGAAATATAATAAACTTAATCCCTGTGAAATGTTTCACTGCATATTTATATGCTTGTTTATATATATATATATATATATATATATATATATATATATATAATATATATATATATATATATATATATATATATATTACTATTTGTTTATATATTATATGTATATATGTTTTAAGTGAAAATGCAAGTGACAGAATAAGACATTTGTAAGGTTGAACAAAAGAATTGAGTTTGTCCTATAATGTGTCCTGTAACTGTATTATAAAAAAGGTACTTGATTTTATTTGTAGTTTAGTAAGTGTTTATTTATAGTACTAAATCATATTTGTGCAGTAGCTATTATCCGTTTGTGACTTTTTATTGAGCATAGTCTAAAACACTTATTTTCCATCACAGTTTAATCTTGAATGGTTTGGAACAGAAACAAAAAAATTTTTTTTCTAAAACGTTCTTAAACCCTCTAAAACTGTGACGGAAACAAAGCTGTAAATGTTTTGAGTTCAAGGTTCTGTTAGATGAAATAATTTTCCCACTATTGGTTATTGCTGTCCACAAGTGTGACATTTTTAGCACCAGAGGGTTACTACACTACCTGACAAAAGTCATGTCATTGATCCCAAATGTAAGAGCAACAAATAATAACTTGACTTCTAGTTGTCTGTTGAACTGGAGACACTGAAGATGAATCCATATAATCTTGATGAACTCTGGGAGTCCTGCAAGAATGCTTTCTTTGCCATTCCAGATAACTTTATTAATAAGTTATTTGAGTGATTGCAGAGATGTATGGATGCAGTCCTTCAAGCTCATGGGAGTCAGACACAATATTAATTCTTTTTCCACAGCACCATGACTTTATATTCCATACTGTATATTATTTCTGTTAAGTGACAAGACGTTTGTCTATAAGCAAAGTCAGACCTTACTGTCCTAATTAAATAATTTAAAATAAAGGCATAATCATATTTTATTTTGGTAAAATAAGCGTAATCTTGAGGGCTTTGCGTTTCAAATAAGCCAATTCTTATACCAAATGATAAAGAAGTCAAGTTATTATTTGTTGTTCGTAAAACTTGGATAGGCAACAAGACTTTTGTCAGGCAGTGTACGTTTTGCCTTGGTGAACATGGAAAAATGTTCAAACTGTTGAACTGCAGTGTACTTCAATAGTACAAATAGCATTTTCAACTCCAGTATATACATATACAGTATATACAGTACAAGCTCCAAACTGAAAATATTAACTACAAACACAAAACATAAATACTTGGAACAGGACAGTATGGAAAACAAACACACACACACACACACACACACACACACACACACACGCAAGTACATCACTTTGACTTGTATTTCACCGCAGACAATATGAACACAGAATATTTCCTGTTTTGTCTGGTCAACTTCATTTATATTTGTAAATCAGGTAATTTGGTTAAATAATGTTCTAGTCCTTTAGGAGCAAAGATGGGCAGAGGATCGCCAGTTTGCCATTAAATACGTGAGAAAATTATTAAAAATTATTAAAATTATTGTAAAAAAAAAACAATGTTCCTCAAAGAAAGATAGGAAGACATTTGGATATTTCACCTTCAATGGTGCATAACATAATTAAAAGATTCAAGTCTAAGCCTAAGCCAAGCCTAAGCTGAACTATCGTGATCTCCGATCATCTTCAATCATCTATAAGCGATATCACCACATGGGCTCAAGACTTGGAGGCATCTGGGATAGACCATTACACAGTGAAATGTGTACTGTGGTCAGATGAATCAGTATTTGAGGAAGTTTTTGGGAGAAATGGACACCGTGTGCTCTGGACCAAAAAAGAAAAGGATCATCCAGACTGTTAACAGTAACGACTTCAAAAGCCAGGTTCTGTCATAGTATGGCAAAACCACATTTTGCACACATTACAAAGTCTTGGCTGTGGAGGAAGAAGATACAGGTACAGTACTTGAACTGGCCTGCCTGCATTCCCAACCTGTCTCCAACAGAGAATGTGTTGTGCATTTTGATGCCCAAAATGCGACAACAAAGACCCCGTACTGTTGCCCACATTTTTTTGCAGGAAGAATGGGACAAAATTACACCTGAAACACTCCATCACCTGGTAAATACTTTACTGTTCCAACTTTTTTTGAAATGCGTTGCAGGAATCAGAAGTAGAATATGTGTTTATTAAACAACAACAACAACAATAAACAATGAACACATGTATTATATTGTTTACAATGAAATACAAGTCAAAGTAAATTTAGAAATCATTCATTCCTCATTCATTCATTCATTCATTCATTCATTCATTCATTCGTTTGTTCATTCATTCATTCATTCATTTTCTTTTCGGCTTTAGTCCCTTTATTAATCTGGAAATTTAGAAATCACTACTTTCTATTTTATTTACGTTTTACCTACTGTCCCAACTTTTTTCTGATATGGGATTGTAATTACATGATCTAAAATCCATGTTGGAGTGTAAAAAGTGGATTGTCAGCCTGTTTTCTTAGTTAATGCAACGCATGTGGTGAAAAATGGATCAGTGCCGAAATGCTAGTCACTCATACATTTACTCGGCTTCTGTCATGCCGCAGTGTGAGTGTAACCTGTTAATATGGGTGCTGAAATAAATATGCAGCGTCAAACACACCATAGAGTGCTGGAAGTGTTTTGCTCAGAGTCGTTTCATGTAACCAGATGTAATTAAATGTCAGCAATGAAACCATCCCTCACTCAAGTGTCTCAAAAGTTTGCCACATAGCTCATTATAATGGTGTAAATGCGGTGATGCATTGCCTTTGGTGATGTGAAAGGCTTGAACTTCTTTAAGACCTCAAGAGAAGATGTTCTTGTCTTGACATATGACCTTTGTGGAGAGTTTACCATCAACTGATTTAGAATGGCAATGTGTCAATTAAGGTTTAAGGACAGATATTTTCACCATCTGCATTCATGATTGCTGAATCTCAAGGGCTTTCCTCTGGAAAGTCACACATTTACTATTATGGGGGAAGGAAGACAAAAAGCTAGCAGTCACTTTTTATTATCATTCATTCATTCATTCATTCATTCATTCATTCATTCATTCATTCATTCATTCATTCATTCATTCATTCATTCATTCATTTTGCTTAAATACAAAAAAGGCTTTCATTGTTGTTATTTGATTATTTCAAGGTATTTTATTTGGATATGACCTTTTTTCCTATATGTATAATTATAATAATTGTATGTAAATTTTAGAAAATGATAAACACTCTTGATAACTACTGCCCAAGGGCTACATAACATGTTAACATGCTATGCGTTAACATGTTATATTAGCACAACCTCAAAGCACATTTATAATAATGACTAAACATGCATTATAACATCAACTGACTTGATTAAAAAAATCTTCTAAAATATACAGTTTGGTAGTATGTTGCACGAAGATTAAAGCTGTATTGATTATCATTGTATTATACATATTTATTCTTATTAAAAAGGCCCAAAATGGGTTGATACAGTAAACACAGATCAGATCAACAATATGGAATTGGAATTTTATGTTATTTTCATGTTTCATCAGTCAAAACACTCCAAGAACTTAAAACATTTATGTAGGGATTTCCTGGGAAGTCATATGATTTATATGAATCTCACTTGTGGATTTTCTTCAAAGGGGTGACCTCTAGCTATAAGCATGAATAAAACATCATAAATAATAATAAATAAATAAATAAATAAATAAATAAATATCATACTGTATTATTTATTATTTCTACAAATTTGCAAAATTTGTTTGTTAATTTTTTTTTATGAATAAAGCTGATGCTCACATTTCATATTACAGGTATTGGTTTAGCAAAAACTAATATATTGCAAAAATTATCATGATAAATTATGCTCGCAGGGGGTCATTTTGCAGGTAATTTGGAATTTATCATTCATTTTTTACTTGTTTATTAAACATCCTAATTAAATTTTTTTTTAATAATCAAGGTTTATTAAGCTTTCAATGGATGTATTTTTTGTTGTTATCGTATGATATTTGTAAGAGATTTTAAAACTATTAGAAGATCTGTAATCTAAGTGTTTTAAACAAATGTAAATAATCAGAAAATTGCATTTTAAAGCATTAAAATGTAGTGCTTAATAATTTTTTTTGATTTATTTGTTTATTTATTTGTATTATTTTTCCATTTGTTTGTTTGTTTGTTTGTTTGTTTGTTTATTTGTTTGTTTGTTTTAGATTTACACATTACGTTTTTACATTTTGTTACATTTGTAACTCATCCATCCATTTATTCATTCATTCATTCATTCATTAATGATAAATAAGGCTGAAGCTCACTTCTTTATATTACAGATATCGGTTTCTTTATAGTCAAACAGAGATCAAAAACTGGAGGTATTATATTGTAAACATAACTGATCAGAAAATGTAAGATGAACAAGTCAAAACATGCATTCTACATGGTTCACCCTTAGAATTTTGCATAACAAAAATATACATTTATATCATAAATTACGCCTCAAGAGGAGGCAATTTTGCAGGTAATTTGGAATTTATCATTATTTTTTTCAGTTTATTAAACAATTGATAAATTGAGATTTTTTTAATAATGAAAGTTTTATAAGCTTTCCATTGATGTATTTTTTATTGGGATAGGATAATATTTGTTAGAGAACTATTTAATAACTGTAAGAAGATCTGTAATCTAAGTGTTTTAAACAAATGTAAATAATCAGAAATATGCGATTTAAAGCACTAAATGCAGTGCCTCATAACGTGCATTACTAATAAAAAAAAATGTATTCATAATTTATTATTTTCTTTATTTGTTTGTTTATTTATTTGTTTATTTGTATTATTTTTATTTGTGTTTGTTTGTTTGTTTTACATTTGCACATTACGTTTTTACATTTTGTTACATTTGTTCGTTCATTCATCGGTTCGTTCATTCATTCATTCATCATGAATAAGGCTGAAACTCACATTTCATATGGCAGGTGTCGGTTCTTTATAGTCAAACAGAGATAATGACATAAAACATAACTGATGAGAAAAAATATAAGAGGATCTGGGCCAAAGCATGCATTTTACATGGTTTACTCTTTAAATTTTGGTAATGAAAACATGCATTTAGCAAAAACTAATATATTGCAAATATATATCATAAATTATGGCTATAGAGGAGGTCATTTTGCAGGTCATTTGGAACGTATCATTAATTTTTTACAGTTTATTAAATAGCCTATTATTTTATTAGTAAAAGATGTATTCAATGATTTATTTTTTTGGGAATATTGAAATATATGTAACAAGTTGTTCTGGTTTTCTCAAACCCCCTTTTTTTCGCTAGAGCCAGTCTGTGAGCGGATTATTAACTTCACCGACAGATTATTGTGTTTTTCTAATTACAAAAAAGAAAACAGCTTCTCAGAAGCAAACTCTCTCACGTGTTATTTCCATGTGGAATCACAGGTGCTTTGTCCGACACAAAGCGCTGCATGTGCAATAATGTCTTCTGAACTGAATCAGTCAGATGAAAGAAGCTCCAGTGCTGTCCGACAATCCAAGTATGACCCAAGAGTTTCCTATTGTTGCGAGTGATAAATGCTGTGTATGATCCCTCCCACTCTACATTTGGTATGTTCCCCATTTGCCTCATAAACAACATTTTTGAGTGACCTTCAACGTGCCGAGCCAGCATAAAATATGCATTTAAAAGGAATTGCTGAAATAAATATAGGAGCCTAGGTGGAGATTGCTTCTTTTGTACTGAGTTAGGCATGTACATGCATCACTGTCTACACACGTGTGCCCGAGCTCGCTGCCCTTTCATTTGCAGCCAAATTAAGTGTGTTCAGCACATAAATAAATGCAACCTGCACGCTGCATGACAGTCGCAGCTGCTTATTACACTGCAGCTTTGGCACATTGTTATCCATGCTTCCTGAAAAAGGTGGTGAAAAAAACAACAAAAAAAACAGAGACCCTATTGGAACAAAAGTGGAAAAACAATGTTTTTTTGTTTTTTTTTGTCATAGCATCCGGTCCAAATTTTAGAATTAGATCTGTTTTCCAAAAATAACTCCATGTGTTTTTCCACACTGGGAGAAGTTTCTTAATCATAATGAAACAAACAAACAACAACAACAAAAAAACATTTTCTTTTTTTTTCCTTTTGTTCGCAAATTTTTACAATTATGTTTTGGTTTGTTTTATTGTTTGTTTGATGTTTTAGTGTATTGTGCTTATTATTTTGTTTAGTTTTTCTATTGATATTCCGTTTCTGTTTAAAAGATGGCATGAAATTGCAGAGCAATCTTGATTAAATTTTTTCATGTTTTTTTAAAGTGAGAAAAACACATTTTAATGCAAATTAGCTGCTGTTTTTTCAGAATAGGGGGGAGCCTCTACACCCTATTATGAAAGAAACAACAAAACATGCATATGTCATGTAGCCGAAATGTCAGCCAAATGACTAGTTGCAGATTAAAGATGCATGCTGATAGACAGGAAGAGGTTACAACTTCTTGACTTTGAGCTCTATTTAAACGAACTAGGTGCAAAGTCTAAAGCGCATGCATGGTGCAAAAGCATTAAAGGCTTGTCCGAATCCACATTTGCTGTTTTAAGGATGGAAAAATACACTCTGCACCCTGGTGCATGGTCTAATAGAGTTGTGCTTATTCTTTTAATGAGTTATGGGTGTAAGTTGTAAGTGGAAAAACTGAATGCTTCACTAGCGAGAAAACAGTTAAACAGATCATCTGCAGTTTGAGAACAAAGATCAAGCTTCCTCCATTTAGCCTCTTTACTAACATAGTTGTAATGAATAGTTTAAGCGCAAGGATTTGTTTCAAAACTAATTCTAATTTCCAACAAATAAATGAACAATAATAACGAAATGTGGTCAAAATCTGAGTTATATCCAAACACACGTCTATTCTTATGCCTCATATGGTGATGCAATCGTCTCCAAAACCAGACAGGTGGACGAATCTAAACTTGGTTTTTATTAGAACAGATATAAATATGCATATAATAAATAATACGGCTAATAATAATATCATTATAATAAAAATGCTAATTGTCATGAATAAACTGAAAAAAGCCCTCCGAGGTGAAGAAGGCATGGAGGCAGTGGTTTTATATTTAATAATAATAATTTTTGTAACATTTTAATCCTTTAATTTTTTCATATGTAAAGATATTTGTGTATTGCTGTACATCCTGTGTGTATTAAGCAATGTGTACACGTTTTGAATCTGCATAGGCGCATAACTAACGCGCTCTGCACTGGACTTTAGACCTGCTTTCAGCTAGTCAATAGCGCAGTCTATTTTAGTTCCTCAAAATAGCAACGTGCCAACATTGCGCCTTAACACACCTCCTTTTTAGACTGGAACACCAGCCTGATCTCATGAGAAAACGGAAGTATTTTACGTTTGTCAGTTTAGTGCTAATTCATACGAGTTCAGTCGTACGAAATTGTACGCTTTTAAAAAGGAGGCGTGGCACCTAACCCCACCCCTAAACCCAACCGTCATTGGGGGATGAGCAAATCGTACTAAATTGTACGAATTAGATCATACGAATTCGTACAAATTAGCCACTAAATCAAAAAGTTACGAATTGCTGTGAGATTGTGTTGGGAACACCCATGAGTCCACAAAGTGGTGCAAAAGAATTTGCTATTTAAACAACGTGGCGCAAAACATGAAAAATTGGGTTGCGCTAGTCTAAAGATGGCAACAAATTGTGCTAAACATGTCTTGCGCCTTATTGCACCAGGTGTATGTTACGTTCCTTTGACATTGAATGGTTAGGGGCCACTGTACATTTATGTAGGTGTGTTAATTCAACAAAGTTACTTGAATGTTACTGCTCTGCTTTGATTTGTAGGCCAAACAAGCATTATACTATAAGTAAAATCTCCTTATCTTTATAGAAAACATAAAAAGCCAGAATACACTGTGCATAATAAATGTGTTTGTAACGTCTGATTCCGATCAAGTCTGAAACCACGTGATCGGGCCTGATTTCTGATCACATGATCAGATCTGAACATCCATAGTTGTGATAGGATAGTATTTTACTTAATATTGTAATATTTTTTTTTTTTGCATAAAATAAAAATCAGTAAATTGACTAACATAATATATATATGACTTTTGCCACAAATACAACTGTGCATAGAATGATGATTTTGTGGTCCAGGGAAACAAATTAGTATCTAAAAAAATACTAAAGTGATATTTGTATGTACTTTTATGATAAAGTACTACCTCAGAAACATCTCAAACCTTTATAGTTTTTATAAAAAGCTTATCAATAAAATATTGAGGTTTCCACATTCATACACTCTGGCTTTGTAAATGCATTAAAGAACCATCTAAAGTACTTAAATACACGAAGGTTCTGATGAGATGGTCAGTCGGCAAACCTTTTCTATCACCTTAGTTCATGTTATGGTCACGTTATGTTACTTTACGTTACGTTATTTGTTTGTTTGTTTGTTTTAAATTTACATGATTCCAGTTTTAACATTTTATTACGTTCATTCATTCGTTCATTCATTCGTTCATCTATCTATCTATCTATCTATCTATCTATCTATCTATCTATCTATCTATCTATCTATCTATCTATCTAGCTATCTATCGATCTATCTATCTATCTATCTATCTATCTATCTATCTATCTATCTATCTATCTATCTATCTATCCTTCCATCCATCCATCCATCCATCCATCTATCTATTTATTTGATGCATTTTTATGTTTGTTTGTTTTGATTTACTCTGTATAGTTATATGATGTACAATTACATTTCCTTTGTGTTTGTAAAAATGTATACCTTGGTCAAAAAAAAAGGCCATGCGTGCGTCTGGAGATGGCATGGAAATGATTACGAGTACCTGAATCGCGTCTTCATCACCTCCGTCAGCGCCGTGTCTGATGTTTGTCCACGGGCGAGACATCAGTCACAACACTGAGACCTGTCCTTGGCCATTATTGAGCGCTTCAAAAATCGGCACCTTGCCTTAATAGGCTTTGGGAATTGTGCTCGGCCACCCGATGTAGATGGCTGTTTATATTTGAGAAATGTAATAAGTCGGCAGTTTTATTGGACACTGATCCCTTTGGGCTGAAATTGAGTTTTCTGGACTTGGCCCCTCACGCCCTCTTTTTCCTCGCAGTGATTTCATTTTGCAGATGTGATATGTTTTGTGCTAATGAAATGCATGTTAGGAGATGTCTCCTGTTGGCCCTGAGAGATGGAGATGAGTGCTATTGAGTGACAGGATTGGTGTTAGTTGAATCTGTGGGTATTATGTGCCCAACCGCTGTCCTCTGGATACAGAATGTCTAGGCTCACTCCAGGCTAACAGTGGCTCTGTATGAACATTTACATGCATCTTTGCAAACCATGGGACACAGTCACTGACTTTTAAATAATATAATATAAATATATAATTAATATAATATAATATAATATAATTATAATATAATATAATTAATATAATATAATATATATATAATATATATAATATAATATAATATAATATAATATAATATATATAATATATTTAATTTAATTTAATTTAATTTAATAGTAATATTAATAATATAATTATAATAATAAGAATAATAATAATAATAATAATAATAATAATAATATTATTATTATTATTATTATTATTATTATTATTATTATTATTATTATTATTATTATTATTATTATTAATAAATAACCTCTATGACTCACTAAATGTCTCAAGTCCATCCAAGTCACATAGTCTATAATGCATTTCTGTTGTTTTGTATGTTTGTTTAGTTTAGTTTAGTTTTTCAGAATTATTGAAACGTTTAAAAACAATGTTCCGCAAAGAAAGATAGGAAGACATTTGGTTATTTTACCTTTAACAGTGCATAACATAATTAAAAGAATATAGAGGAATTTCTGTGCGTAAATGACAAGGGCGCAAACCTAAGCTAAACTACTATGATCTCTGATCTCTCAGGTGGCACTGCATCAAGAATTATCATTTATCTATGAGCTATATCCCCACATGGGCTCAGGACTACTTTGGCAACACGTAGTTACATCCATAAATGGCTGTTAAAACTGTACTGTGCCAAATGGAAACCCTATGTTAACAGTGTCCAGAAGCGTAGACAAAAACAGTGTCATCGACTTCTCTGGGCTCAGAGGCATCTGGGATGGACCATCACACAGTGTACTGTAGTCAAATGAATCAGTATTTCAGGCATTTTTTGGGGGGGGAAATGAAAGCTCCGTACCTAAGAAGAAAATAATCATCCAGACTGTACCAGAAATAGGATCTGTCATGGTATTGGGTTGTATCAGTGCCCTTGGCAAAGGTAACTTGCACTTCTCTGATGGCACCATTATTGCTGAAAAGTACATATACATTTTGGAGCACAATATGCTGCTTTCTTTTCCAGGGACGCCCATGCATATTCCAACAAGACAATGCAGACCCAGATTCTGCACACATTACAAAGTCTTGGCAGCAAAGGGAAGATCAAACAGGTACTTGACTGGCCTGTCTGCAGTCCCGATCTGTTACCAATAGAGAATGTGAGGTGCATTTTAAAGCGCAAAATGCGACAACAAAGACCCCGTACTGTTGCCCACCAAAAGACTCATTTGCAAGATGGTGACAAAATTTAGAAATCAATACTTTCTTTTTTTATTTGTGTTTTCCTTACTGTCCCCACTTTGTATATATGTGTTCTGATTGGATTGGTTTGTGATTTGTTTTTTATTTTGTTATTTATTTTTTTCATGTTGTGTTTCAGTTTAAAATACATTACAAAACTAGTGGGAACTTCTGTTTAACATGGAACCATGCCTAATTTATTATTATTATTATTATTATTATTATTATTATTATTATTATTATTATTATTATTATTATTATTATTATTATTATTATTATTATTATTATTTCACTCAGTTTGATATTGTTTGTTTATTAGTTTGTTTACTGTTATTTTTAATATAATTTATGTCATTTAATCACGTAACCATAGTTTATTTTATTTTAAGTTATTTTTATTTTACTAGTTTAGTTTAGTTTTTGAAGTAGTCTGTGTTTCCCATTGTTTCCTCCTAAAAAATAAATCATCATATTCAGATATTAAGCACTCAACCCACCGTGTGAAGCTTGGATTAGACTGCTAAAGCATTGCAGCGTTGCCTTCATAAGGTGAGTGACAGCCTCCGTAAAGTGGGTTGAAATGGCACGCAGCTGTTAATGTCAGCCAGAGTTTATGTCAGATAAAGAATTAATAATGCCATCGGTGGTTTTGTTTGTGTGAGGAAATATTTCATTGCTCTTTAATGAGGCTGCATGTCACAAGTGTAAACTTAATTGATATGTGTTTAGGAATTTAGAACTCCCACACCAAAGAGCTTTTATGGATCACATTCTCTGTACGAAAGTTAATTACCAATATACTTTTATAATGCAGCAGAGGGAATATACAGGCTGTCTGAGAGAGACCCGGTGATAAAAGACCTGGTAAAACGTTCCTTCCTGATAATGTTCTCTGGCAGTTGGTTTTAATTTGTCATTATGACTGGTATGACTGGGAAAACAGTGTAGCAGTGCATTTGCATTAAAGTCGCTGGGTGAACGTGCAGTGATTCAGATGTCAGCATGAAACCAAGACGGTGGAAACCAAGAAGTTTTTAATGCTGCTGAAGGGACAGGTGTGCAATTTTTGCTTGTTTAAGTCATTTCATGTTTGTGCACTGGCAGGTTTTGATGAGCTACAGAACATTTTTTCCTGGTGTAAACATATGTGTGTCTGTACATAAGCATATATCTGCTTGTTACACTCACATGTGCATCTGTGTCTAATCATGGAAGCTAGTAGTTGAACATTATAACATCATAGAGCATTATGTAGTTAAGCAAAAGCAATTCTAAAAGACACCGGATATTTTTAAATATGTTATTATTATTTTGTATTATTATTAGTAGTAACAAGCAACATTAGTAATGTACATAACAATAAACAATTCCTTCAAATAATAGTTAAATGTAATATTTTAAATACTATATGTTGAAATGTATATATTTCTGCAAAATCAAGTAAAAGTTTTAGAATTAAGCTGTGAATGTGACTCATGGGACTCAATATAGTTTTAGAGTTAAATTTTTGTATGTCTGTATTTTTAAAGCTTATAGTTAATTTTATTTTTTATTAAGTATTTTATTTCATTAATAATACTACTACTATTACTACTACTACTAAAATATTATTTATTTATTTATTTATTTATTTATTATAAAATGACTTGGTCTAATCTTTGATGCTTATTGGTCAGTGGTTGTGCCTTATGTACAATAATTACACAGCAATTTTGAATAACTGTCCCACATATTGGAAAAATATGCCAAATATTGAAATTTTGTTTTTAAACAAACGGTATGTTTATTACTAGATTTAGTTTCTTTATGCACAAATAATAGTCTAATATAAAAACAAAACATCAGTAGGGCCATTTGTAACCAAAAAACGTAAGCCTTTGGCCTTTAAATTGGCCCTGTATTAGTTGCCATGTCTTATTAATTCGGCCTATTCGTTAACAAGAACTTTGGTGCAGATAATGTACTGTGGCTGGGTCAGGGACTTTTTGCTTCGAGAAAATGGAATAAAAACATAGTTCAGGTAACTATCTTGGTATTTCTGTGTTATAAATGCAGTAATTTATCCTGCATTCGTGTTTCCAGTATTGCTAGCGCTGCAACCTGAAATGTTTGGAGCTTCCTCACCTGGGTCTAGTATGCTTGGATCATTACTTTAGCTGCTGAAGGCAAATCAGTCAGAATGAATTACAAATTTGTACATTTTTTGGTCAACCAGGGGATAAAATTAACTATGGCAACATGATCACTCTCCTAATAGGCTCTATGCACAGCTAGTTTAAAGCCGACGATAAACTTCTGGTGAAAGCTTAATGTGACAGTATTTTCAATTTCACAAAGTTGTTTTTACAGCATCGATGTTGCAATGTAATACAATACATTCAGTTAAATAGACTTAAGCATTGATTTGGTTGTTCAAGCGTAAACGATATAATGACCGTTGTAACCGCTAGCACCGTCAGTAGCAACAGGCTAGTGCAAAAATTAAAATTGAAAATATTGGGGTAAAATATTTAAAGACATGGCAGAATAAAATGGAATTTATTCCAGTGCTTTTTGTTCCGATCTGAGACCCACTTCATATCGTATATCTATAAGGCAGTGAAGATAAATGTGTCAATATTGTAATGGAAAGACAGGTCACCGGAGATCTGTGTGCAAATGGCCCATTGTCCACTGCTAAAAAAATGTCAAAAAAATATGTTGCGACCCCCCCACAGAGCTTGCTGAGGCCCCCTTTTGGGTCGGGACCCCCATGTTTGGAACCGCTGCAATAGAGCACCTTTGTGATGTGGTGGAACGGGAGAATTGCATGAAGGATGTGCAGTTGACAAATCTGCAGCAACCTTGTGATGCTATCATGTCAATATAAACCAAAATCTCGGAGGAATATTTCCAGTACCTTGTTGATTCTGTGCCACGAAGGATTAAGGCAGTTCTGAAGACAAAAGTGGGTCCAACCCAGTACTAGCAAGGTGTACCTAATAAACTGGCCGATGAGTGTATGTGTGTACAGTGTATATATATATATATATATATATATATATATATATGTATATATATATATATATACAGTATATGTATATATATATTTATATATATATATATATATATATATATATATATATATATATATATATATATATATATATGTATTTAATGAGGATTTGAAGAGGTGAACTCGCATTATTACAAATAGCTCTCTTTTAAACATATACAAGACACTATACCTGATCTGGCTCGATACTCTATACAGCTCTAACAATAATAAACAGCCTTTGTCAGCAACAGAGCCAAACTCAAATAGATGTATTGAGCAAACAAATCACAAATGCTCCACAGACCTGCTTTTTTTGTTTTGTTTTTTTGTTAGCGTGCGTTGCATTTGGCACAAAATCACGGCCTCCAGATTGTTTGATTTTCATATTCACTGGATACGAACCATAGGTTTAGAGCTGTTGTTGAGCTATACATTCTTCTTTTCTTGCTCCGTATATAGAAAGCATCTCTGTGGACTCTTAAGCGCACCTACATGCACGATCACACACAAAGGCTCATTCAGTTGTAGAAAATTACATATCAAACACCTTGGATTATGTGAATAGAGGTTATTTCTGTGGCCTGTTACAACCGAGAGTGAGCGAGAAAGAGAATAATAGAGGTGTATTAGATGAGCAGGACTGGCAAGAAGGGTCGGTATGAAAGGGGGCACTCTGAAGAGGGTGTAGGGGGTAGATGGGCAGACACATGGAACGATAAGAGCTAGATAACAAGGGATGTATAAGGAGAAGAGAAAGCCAGCCTGGGTATGGCTGATCTCTTGATCTTGTCAGCTGGGTGAGGCTACAGACACGCAGCATATCCCAGCATCCTCTTTAAATCCCTCCTCCCCTCTTGGCTGTCAGCAGGCCATCTCCGCTCTTCTTACGGGCCTAACTGGGCTTTAGCGCTGGCATGGGAAGCTCACACCAACTGATTGCTGTGAATTAGGGAGTTCTCCTCTAACACCCCTTACCGCTACAGTCTTGGTGACAGCTGCGATGACATTCGCCCACTGACATCCCGCTGTCAGCCATCAACCAGGCCTGAAACTCAATGTTAACACTGTGTTCGAATGTAACCGGGGAAGCGGACAGCTGTTGTGTGTTTGCATTTGGGCACGGGATGTTGGGAATGTACTGTAAAGTGAACGTGTGCTCGGGTTCTCTCCGGTGGTGCTCATTAGCAAGCCCAAGCTGATTCTGGCTTCACCTCACCTGGTTCAGCCTGTCAGAAGAGGATTATCAATATTCACTGGCTTATGTAGATCTGCTCTGTCTTTTTTCAGATCCGGAGGGAAAGAGAGAGGAGAGAACGAGGAGACGCATCAGGATACCAGCCCGCCTGGAGCTGCACCCAAACATCAAGGGAGTCTGGGTAATGACCTGAACTCTGCTGTACCTACCTCTTCTACTTTCTTTCTTTGCTCTCGTCATCATCGCTCGGATGTACCCACTAAGAATGTCTTCTTATTTGAGCAAAGAGACATGACCAGCAGGGGGTCGTTTTTGGGGCCAAGATGGCAGGGTGTGAAGGGTTCATGGTGAAGTTTGTGGGGTGGGGGGGCATAACTTGATTTTTAGTCACTTTACTTTCATCATTAGCACTTTTTACAAGAATGTAGATTAAGCCAGAGCAGCTTAACATACAGTCAACATTTGAAGTTGATCTGTACATTTGAACATTTGAAGTTGATAGTTTCAGGACAACTTTGATGAAAGGTTTTGATCTACTTTAAATGTTGACTCTGTACATGAAGAAAATGGAATAAAAAGCCATAACAGTATTTCAGATTGTGGAACATTCCAGCAAATTACGGGTCGGCAGTGTTGGGGCAATAGCATTGCTCATACTAGCTTAACTACATTTCTTAGTAGCGTGGCGGTAGCGTCGCTACTTCATAAATCCAATAGCTTTTCAGTAGCTAAGCTATTTTTTAGTCAAGTAGCGCAGTAGCGTCCACATAAGCTACATTTACCTATCACAGATCAATAAGTGACAGCACCAACATTGACGGAGCTGTGAACCCGGCGTCTAGCTGATGATGGTGAGAATGAAGAGTTCTTCTTCCTTTTTTTCGATGGTTGATAACAAACTTTTTGGTGCGTTACTGCCACCTCTCTGGTCTAGTGACGTCGCAAATCAATCATTGGGCTGACACGAGAAACTTGCTTGATGGAAAGATGACTGAGGGAAAGGAGAGGAAAACTATATATATATATATATATATATATATATATTATATATATATATATATATATATATATATATATATATATATATATATATATATATATATATATATATATATATAGTTTACTGTAGTAAAGGCTAAAGTATACTATGGTAATTAATATTATTTCATGATAGTTATTATTTTATACTACAATATGTAAGTTAGTGTAATTTAATGCTTATTCGTAAATATTTCCCTTTACCATACATTATACTATACATTATAGTATTTTAAATGCGTAACACCTCGTTTTATTGGATTTTTTTAGTTTTTTGCTGTTATATACTATAATTTGTTTCTGTTTGGTACAATATTATTTACAGTAAATAACTGAACTGAACAATTCTGCCTCATATGATTCATTGACAGTTTTAGTGATCACTAAGATAGGAATGATAATTTAAGTTGCTTCGATTTAAAAATGAAAATTGCAAAAATAGCTTAAATGTAGCTAAGCTACTTTTGCAAAGTAGCTTTTAGCTTAACTTGCTACATTTCCCAGGGTGTAGCTTTTAGTGTAGTTAAGCTACATTTTAAGTAGTGTAGCTAACAACTTAGCTTACTTCATTTTTCAAGTAGCTTGCCCAACACTGTGGGTCGGCATGGGTCACCTTTTTCAGGCTTGCGTTTCCACTGCCAAAAGGTGGGCATGGAGTAAAGTTTCATGGAGTAAAGTTCAGAGTAAAGTAGAGAAAATATGAAAGTAAAGCTGTATGGGTTGTTCACATATCTTATGAGAAGCACTTCTCACAAAACAGATGCTTTATACACATAAATGCTTGTGTAAAAATGTTCATTACTAACTTTTCTATGAACATAATTTGATTATAACTGTAACGTCTGCAATTATAAATTACAATTATAAATGCAACATATATGAACACATACAGACTCTTACAGTCTCAGATATATTATCAATTACAGAAAAACTACAAACAGCATACATTTAGTTCTTATTTGGGTTCAAAAACAACATGCAACATATAGCCTACAGTCATTGCAAACCTTTCATCTGCATCTTTAATCTTCACCAGCACATGTAGCCTCTGTTAGAAAGTAATTTCGTCATTCCAAGTTCATAATAGTCCAAAAGGTGATGATAATAGTTAAACATGGCAGTTGGTTCATGTTTTAGGTTGCTGAAAGTATCATTTGCTTCATTGTTTTTCCGACTTCTCCTTTGTTTTTTTTTGTGCGTCACTCTCACGTTTTTCCGTTTCTGAAAGAATTGAGTGTCAGAAGCACTTCAATAATCACACGCTAGTTATTATCATGAGCTCAAAAAGCTCGTTATTTCAAATATAGACGTGCACACGAGCGATCGCAAGCTCTCTGGAGAAAGTGAAACCGCTCTCACTTTAGACGGCCTCATAAAACAAATACAGAGCAGGGCAGAATTTTTTGTTCTTGGCTTTGTGGCTGTTCATCAAGATGATGACAAGGTTTGTTTGAGCTCGGGTCGACCATGGCTCGTTATTATATTATGTATATTGTATTACGATGTAGTGTCTCGACTGTGTATTTAAAAATGACAGTTCCTTTGTTTTCATTCTCCTGTTTGTGTATGTGCTGGTTTCTCTGTAAACCAGTAGTGTTCAGCTCTTCATCTTGCTCTGCCTTTTGGTAACCTTTTGATGTGCTAGGTATCCTTTGCAAAGGGTACCCAAAAAGTGGTACGTGCACTTTTTGGTACCTTTTGACAGTGGAAATAGACATAAAAGCGTACCGAACCGTACCGTACTGTACCACTAGTGTAGTTCTAGTTAAATTATAACCTATTCAGTTTAGTTTAGCATAAATGTCACTGTTGAAGTAAATTCTTTCAGTTTAATACAAACATCACTGTTGAAGCTCCGTGCAGTTTAATTCTTTCAGTTTAATACAAACATCACTGTTGAAGGCTGATCCACTGAAGACCAGCTCCACCAAAGTGCAGCTCTTTAAGCCCCAACCAAGTTAGCCAGAGGCGAAAGTGACAGGAACCCAAACTCCACCAATTGGCTAAAATAGAGAACAAATTTTGGAAGAAACCAGGCTCAGCCAGGACGACCATTTCTCCTCTGGCCAAATATCTTGAGCAGAGCTGCAGGACATTGGAGGACTTAAGAATGATGAGCATTCATCATGGAGAAGTGCAGGTCCAAGTAGGTCCTGTGTTCAAAATGGCCGACTCAGTCTTGTTCTCTTGACCCATTGATACCCACAACAACCATCTGCTCTGGATACGGGCCGGATCAACAATTATGTGAACCTTGGGATAATGAGAAACAGGCAGACTAACATGAGTGTAGATGCCATTCAATTAGTCTTTAGGAAAGTGTTCCCAGTTTATTTATAGGGACTCCTCTCTCAGGATATGATTTTTCCAAGAGGTCCAGAGCAGAATCTGGTGCATATGGTCAACAATTCCTGTCTATGCCACTGTGAGCAGACATGAGTGTATAGAAGCTAAGCCAATAACCCTACATTTTTTGGTCATGCAATGAACCATATTTTCAAATGAAAAGGTAATTTTTCCCCAAAAACAAGTCCCCTTGGATTTAAGTTTCCCTCAACCTCTCTCTCTCTCTCTCTCTCTCTCTCTCTCTCTCTTTCTCTCACAATCTTTCTTTCCACCTCCACTTCCCTTTTCCATGATGAGATGGAAACTTTAAGTGGACTGCACATGCCCCAGATCATAACTGGCACAGGTGCAGGGGAACGTACTCAGCGAATGTGTGCTCACTTACTGTAAGGGTGTGCGTGTGTACTGTAATTGAAATACCTCTGAGGGCCTCTGGTATGCTTTCTAATAGTGGCACAATTAACTTGAAAGTGACTCTCAAATTCCAGAGCCAGCTATCCAATCTGTTCAAAAATCTAAACCTTTCCCAGAGACAGAGGCCCTTAACAAACACATGTTTTTTTTTCCTTTCCATCCCCCGCGCTCTCCCTCTTTTGTTTTCTTCACTTCGCTAGCTCTCCAGACTAGTTCAATATGCCAATCTAACTTGTGAATGGCCTGTGAATTGAAGATCCATTTCTGTCATCCCACCTGTATGGAAAGTGTGAGTGTGTGTTTGTGGGTGCGTGTGAATGCTGTCTAATGACCCTCGCTCCACTGCGCAGGCAGAGATGGAACCGTGATGTCATTTGTTTTGATGTCATAAATCGATGGGATTGAGTCTCCCAGGAGCTTCAGCTGTTCTCTCAGCTTGACGGCAAATTACATCACACTCTCATCACTCACCCGCAGATTTGTGTTTTTCAGCCACGGCTCTTTCAAAGTGATCTAGACTGAGAATAGGACTAAAAATCTCCCACTGTATCAATCTATATCAATTCCAATGTGTCTCCCATTGTATCAGAGTCTGATATGATTCGTGAGATGCCTCAAGCAGTTGGTGTGAAGAACCTCTAGCTACAATGCACATCATTTTAGTCTTTTACCTATAATTTTTAACAAATACATTCACCAGCCACTTTATAAAGTACACTTTACTAGTACCAGGTTGGACCACCTTTTGCTTTCCAAACTGCCCTAATGCTTCGTGGCATAGATTCAACAAGATACTGGAAATATTCCTCAGAGGTTTTGATTCATATTGACATGACTGCATCCAACAGTTGCTGCAGATTTTTTGGCTGCACATCCATGATGTGAATCTCCAGTTCCACCACATCTCAAAGGTGCTCTACTGGATTGAGATCTGGTGACTTTGGAGGCCATTTGGGTACTGTGAACTCATTGTCATGTTCAAGAAACCAGTCTGAGATGATTTGCACTTTATGACGTTGCGCGTTATCCTGCTGGAAGTAGCCATCAGAAGATGGGTACACTGTGGTCATAAAGGCGTGGACATGGTCAGCAACCATACTCAGGTAGGCTGTGGCATTGACAAAATCTTCAATTGGTATTAATGGTCTCAAAGTGTGCCAAGAAAATATCCCCCACACCATTACAACACCACCACCACCAGCCTGAACCGTTGCTACAAAGCAGGATAGATCCATGCTTTTATGTTGTTGATGCCAAATTCTGATTCTACCATCTAAATGTTGCAGCAGAAATCAAGTCTCATCAGACCAAGCAACATTTTTCCAATCTTCTATAGTGCAATTTTGTTGACCCTGTGCAAATTGTAGCCTCAGTTTCCTGTTCTTATCTGACAGGAGTGGCACCCATTGTAGTCTTCTGCTGCTGTAGCCCATCCGCCTCAAGGTTTAAAGTGTTTTGCGTTCAGAGATGTTTTTCTGCATACCTCAGTTGTAACGAGTGTTTATTTGAGTTACTGTTGCCTTTCTATCAGCTCGAACCAGTTTGGCTACCACTGACTGGATATTTTATCTTTTTCGGACCATTCTCTGTAAACCCTTGAAAATGGTTGTGCGTGAAAATCCCAGTAGATCAGCAGTTTCTGAAATACTCAGACCAGCCTATCTGGCACCAACAACCATGCCACATTAAAAGTCTCTTAAATCACTCTTTCTTCCCCATTCTTGATGCTCGGTATGAACTACAGCAGATCATCTTGATCATGTCTATATGCCTAAATGCATTGATTTGCTGCCATGTGATTGGCTGATTAGAAATTATTATCTTCTTTTAAAACTACTTTTGTAAGCTTTCTATTCTGACACTACCAGTTTAACCAGCACGAGTACTATATTAATTAAACCTTCTAGAAATTCTGTGCTTCAGCAAAGCTTGTGATGTCCTGTCAGCCAATACACCAGCATCATGTTATGATAATTTTCTACACCAGCATCTCACAATGATCAACTTGGACATCTGTAATTTATGACGAGAACCCAAGTATCCTGTGATAATCATTGGACAAACTACAATCCCTACAATGGTCAACATGCATACTCAAACTCAATTCTTTACTCCACTTTCCTGTCTTAGTAAAAAACCACAATGGGTACCACACAGACATGCGCACAATTCAAGCACATATACTTTACATTATTAAAATGTAATGAAAACAAATGAGTTTTTAACAACCTCTGAAATAACCCTAGAGTAGGTGATGTTCTTAAGGATAGTGGATGCTCATTCCAAAGTCTAGAAGCTGACACTGAAAAAGCTCTATCACCTTGACATTTCAAGCATGATTGAGGAACTGTCAGACACAGTTGATGCGTAGAGCGCAGAGATCTCAAGGGTTGATGTAGACTAATTAAGTCAGAAACATACTATGGAGCCATGGAGAGATTTGAAAACATATATAACAATGCTTTAAACTGAATTCTGTAACAAATCAGTAACCAATGTAATGAAATCAATAAGGATTTTTTTAGTATTAGATGAAAGCCTTGCAGCAGACTTCTGAACCAGCTGCAGGAGAGAGAGAGACAGTGAGAGGCTTGACTCACACCCAGATACAATGTGTTACAATAATCCAAACAAAAAGAAATAAAGATATAAACAGCCTTCAAATCACTGAAAGAAATGATAGACTTCAACTTGGCAGTAGATCTGAGATATATATAAAAAAGATAATTAAATAAACCGTAGCATTTATTTGGTAATCACATTTAAGCTTGGAGTCCGAAAATAATGGCAAGACTTTTCACAACCTATTTTCTTTGTGTGTGTGTGTGTGTGTGTGTGTGTGTGTGTGTGTGTGTGTGTGTTTGTTTTGTTTTTGTTTTTTTTCCAGGAAGCAATAACAGATTGTTATTAGAATCCACATCCTTTCTGACCAAATACAACGAACTCTGACTATCCTCGTTCAATTGGAGAAAGTTATTTAGCAATCAACATCAGCCAAACAGTTAAAGACTCAAGAGAGGATTTCCCCCAGGATTTTATAGGGAAATATGTTTGAGAATCATCAGCATACAGATGTTAATTTAGTCAATCCTTCTCAAAAATCTTTCCTAATGGAAGTAAATAATGGGAAAACAAAACAAGTCCAAGAATTAAGCCCTGGGGTAATGAAACAACAGAAAAAATAACAGTTTACCAAACTGACTGGAATAGTTGTACTCATAAGTTATGAGGAAAACTAGCTCAAAGCTAGACCCTACATACAGTACTACTGCAGTAGATGTGAGTATTCTATAATGGACAGTGGGCAAGTATCATGTGATTTTACGTTAAAACACCAGCATCCTGTGATAGTAAATCAGAACATCCTTGGAAGATCAATCATTCATCAGCCTTTTGATTTTTTTTTTTGGTATTTTTGTATTGTGACACTTTATGCCGAGTTTAGACTGCACACTTTTCAAAGTAGTCGGGTCACAGATATTTTACACTGCATGACTATCTGGGGTAGTGGTCTGTCTGTGCTGTGTTTACACTGTAGGATGTATCAGCGACAGGGGGTTTTACACTGCATGACTTTACAAAAGGAAGTATCGCCGACAACTTTGTCTCAGTGCGCAAACTACATCTTACAGCCAAACACGCAAAAATTGACATGGAAAAAGAAGCCTTTAGTGGGGTAGAAAATTTACTTATATTGCTCACCTGGCTTTTGAAGGGAATTGGCAATTTCTCCTCAACTTTTTTTTTTCAACTCGGTTGTGATATTGCTCAGATGACACATCAAACAGACATGGGTGCTCCTGTCAAATTTACACTAGTTTTTCCCTCATTTTTGGGTCGAAACAGACCAAAGCACCTTTTAGGGTGCTTCCACATCTGTAGTTCGGTTCATTTGGTCCAGATCAAGGGCAACAAATGATACTTTGTAGCATTTTTCTTCCGTTTTTGGGTCCTTTTCACACCAGACTGATTGCTCTGGTCAAAACCAGTTGAAAAGAACCAAAATGTAGTCATGTGACAAAATCCACTTCACTCACTGGCTAGATGTTATTGAACATATTTTCTAAACTGCTTTTTGATTGGTCAGAATTGCAAGTAAACAAACCGGCAGACACAAAATGTCGGTTTTTACTATGAAAAGACACCTGCGCTGGCTTATTCTATCCCTGGTCATAGTATACTACATAGCTTGTATACATCACTTTAGACAAACTATGGAAAACAGCGGCTGGAAAACAATGTTTCGATACATTGTAAACGACGAAGGTGCATCTCAAGTCACTTCAGGAGGAGGCATGAATTAATTTAGCTAAACTGCGACATGGTCAGTCTCTGGAAATATGTCAACAAATAATTTTCCTCCACACCCCATAAGATGGGACAGCGCATCGGACTACGGCAACTGGATTAGTCCAAAAAGTTACAGTACTTTTTTGCGGTTGGGTCTGCTTTTGTTCGGATGTTATGTTTTCACCACAAATGAATAGCTCCAGGTTTGGTTTGTTTAAAAGCATAGCGAGACCACCTCTTCAAGGAGGAGCTTTTTTGGTCCGCTATTGGTGAGCATTCGAGTGCGATTGCTACATTCACACCTACCCAAATGAGCCGCACCAAGAGAGAAAACGAACTCAAATGCTCATTCAACTGAACTAAATAAGGCAGGTGTTAAAACACCCTTAACTTCTATCTCAACCTCCTGCTGGTTAGCAGATACCCATACTAGTAGATGCTGCTCTTTTATTGACTGCAGGTGATCGCAAATATTATTTTCAATCAGAACACATTTCACATGACATGATTTTAAATCACAGACAGGTCCAGATATTTAGCATGCCAAATATATGGTGGGTGATGGCAATTCTTTGGCAATTCTCTTAGATCGCGTCTTTGATAGTTCACACTGTGTGTTTGTCACTCACTTGAACGAGCACCAATTTGCCTGTGATTTCAGGCATTTGTTGGTGATTTCTCAAAACCTGTCAGTGAGTCATAATCAGGGCTAACATCTTTTAGTCTGAACTCGGCATTAGGGTGATTATTTTAGATTAAATACGCAGCAATAGTGTCAGTTGCAGCATATCCATTTTATGGCACCATGTTAAACTTTCATACTTGTTTTAGGCACTTGTATTCATTAAAGTTAAATACAGATCATGACTGAACCTTGAGGATGATTTCCGAGTGGCTTGCTGTGCATCAAACATTGTGCCCACCCATCTTATTAGGTGAAGTTAATGTTATCATTAAACAAATGAATAAATTACTATAAAAAATTATATGGTTATTAAACTGTTGCAAGTTTGTGTCTGTTGATTTAGGCCTATTAGTGTGTGTTTTATAACCACTTCTGAGCATAATGAGGGACGCAAGTTTCTGGCATTGTTATTTTGAGAGTTATGGACTGAAAAGATTGGGAACCCCTGAAGTACTACACCAGTATCCTTTATGCCATACAATAGCATATTACAAACATCAACATTCCGGCATCTCAGAAAACAGCATATTCTTGTGAATGGCAATGTTTTTTTTTTTTTCAGTAAAATAGAAAGAGTCAAGATATTAGTCTCTTTTTTTATTATCCAGAATAGCCCCTCTGTAGGTTAAAAGGCCTTGCCAATCCAGTCATGGGGGATTCATTGCCTAAGACCTGCGGTAAGTACATTCTCAACAATCAGTATTCAGAATTGATGGCCTGAACATTCCATATCCTGTTGTGTTTGTTTTCAGCCCAGGGTTTGTTTGGATCCCCAAGAGCAATGCCAATTTATTCTGAGTTTTAAAAGATTTAGACTTGGCCGTCTGGAAGTGTATACTCAAGGCCTGTGCACCTATGCGTTTGTTCTGTCTGTTTTACACACACAAACAACACTCACACATAGGCACATCCAGTACAAGCCCAGAAACAATTAGCATGGATGTAAAAGCCTGTCTAATAATTGACCAAGGCCTTCTGATAAATGTGCATTGACTAAACGCAGATACACTTATTGTCTCGTCTCCCTGGCTGTGTGCCATTTATATTTTAGCTGACATCCGAAGAATGCCATAGCCTCAAGAAAAACTAATAGATTGTATTCATAATTTCTATGCCCTGTTTGAAATGTTTATCATTTTTGACCTTCAAAGCCTGTCGTGTTCCCTTTGGTAACCATCGAGGTCCTGTTATTACTCTTTGAAAACAGTCTGCTTGTATTAAGGTCTATATTGAGATTGAGACCTACAGGGCAGAGACAGTTCTGTCCAGAGATTTAGCTCTAACTACTCAGGAACAGTTGTCCTTTTGTATAAGCTTTGATAAGGAATTCCATTTCATTGGCTCTGAATGTTTTTGCCTAGTGGTTAAGATAAGGACAGCTGGCAGGAACAAGCGTTTATACATGAACAAGATTTGACTGTCCCCTAACAAAGGTCGGGTTTTAGTTCAATTGGAGTTGCAATGGCTAAGTACATCATGCATTCATTTATTCTTTTACACAGTTCCGACTCCAGCAATTGCATTAATGCTGACTTGGGGGCTAATTAATTTGCCCAGGGTCACACTAAATTCTGGGAAAATGTATTAGTATTGAAAGATTTCAGCTCTGCATTTTGAAAACCAAGGTTAACTTTCTTAGAGATTTAATAACATTCAACTGAAGAAATGCATGTGTGTGTGACTTACCGAATAACTGAGGGTATGTTTACATGACACCATTTTCAAATAACATAGGAACCATTTATAGGCGTTCTTTTAGCTGTTATTTTATATGACAAAAGCATTTTGGGTTCTTTGTGTGTAATTTTGACAGTATTGTTTTCCATATGCAACACTTTTCAAACAAACACACAAACCTTTTTCAGTTTTTAAGTTGTGTAAATGCTGTTGTGTAAACATACACTGATTATCTGTGAAAGTGTCGCAATGTTACTGTACAGTAAATTTGATTCCCACGGCTTAATGTCTCCTAAAACATACAGTACACAACATAAAATGTCAGTTTATGTGTTTGCTGTCACCTTCAACATTCCAACTCATGAATATTTATTAAGTTAAGCACTACTTAAGTTAAGCACTAAATTGTCATTGGTGGTCTAACGCTTTTGCTGTAACACTGCACAGTTGTCGTCTTAGTTCCAAAATAGTATTGCTAACAGCACTCAGGTTTCACTAGACTTCAATGTAACAAAAATGGTTCAATCCATTTTTTAAAATGTGTTCTTAATTGATGATTAAAAGACAATTCAACGCCACTTTAAGTGCACTGAGAAAAGCCCTAGAGGCTTGAAAACTAATGTTTAGTTGTCATCCGGAAAAGGTCAGTAATACCCAGCCTGTGGGAATGGGGAGTATTGCAAATCAAATAGCTCATTTCCAACATCCACTGCAATTAGTGTATTGATTGCAAGTCACAGGTTTAAAATGACAAATCTTAGAGAGGCTGAAAGAACAAAGGAATAAAGGTGACCTCTGGTTTGAAGAGGTCTGTTCACCATATTGTGGTTTAGTATACATGTATTATTATTTTAATAATGAGATATGTTGTATGCTGTTTTGGCTTCCTTATTATAAAAAAAAAAAAAACACGGTAACATTATAAAAAAGTTTATAAATGCATAAGTAAATGTCCACTGCTGTGATTGGCAACAGTTTTGCACAAATTTATTTATTTATTTATTTATTTATTTATTTATTTATTTATTTATTTATTTATTTATTTATTTATTATTCATTCAGTCATTTATTAATGTATTTATTTATGGGGGGGTGGAGGGTTGTGTGTGCACCAATGTAAATTTCTACATGACTTTTTTCACCCTTCATAGATGGGTGCTGCTTTAATGTAGGTATATAAAATGTACATTTCTCTCTAAAATCTACATTTCTCAACATTAAGCAAAATGTCTTATAACAGACACAGCATTAGTGTATGTAATAGACCCTTTTCACAAAAGTGTTATGATGTGTTTAATGGTCATCATAATCTTAAGTCCTTGAAAGTTTTTGATATTTGGATTTAAAAAAAAACTAAAGAACATTTATATGCATTCATGAATGTATTATATCATCTTTGCGTCAAGTTACAAAAATTACTGCTTGTGCGAGGTGTTTCTAATACAGCGTCTATGGGGCTGAGAGTAAATTTGATGTTATTCTCTCTTCTGGCTGCCATTTTCAGTCTCACACAATTATTTTTTTAGTAACTTCATGGTATCACCATCGTGGAGTTTTTCTTTTATTTTTCCAGCAAATAGGATTGTAAAAAAATTATTTGTTGTACTCTCCAATTCACTGCCCTCTAAGTTTACCCAACCATTCTGCTACTGAGAAACCCGGAAATGTGAAAAGAGTCTATGGATTTTTGTAATTAAGTACGTGTTGATCTTTTGCTAAGGTGGGGTTTAGCCACATATTATTTAATAAAGTATCATGTCATAAACTGCTGTTTTGGCTGATTGGTTACTATATATAAACTATATTTGGACTAACACAAAAGTCTGAGGTCTGAAAGTTAAATGTAAAATGAACAGTAAAATGAGCTCTTATATAAAATAAGATCAAGGAAAGATCTAGGAGATCCTGATTTCTCAGTCCATGACCTCTTTAAGGTCAGGAGCGGTCAAACCTCTGAAAAGAGAGAAAGACAGATGACAAGAAGTTATGTTTCTTCGGTTAATGACAGTATTGCGATTCATCCCCAACTCACGAAAGAGAGTGCATTCCATCTGTGCAATTTGACGTAACTCCACTCAAATCATATTGCCGCACTGAAAGGAGATATTGTTTTCCTCTAGGCACCTGTGACCCAGCTCGCTTGACCGGCTCACAAGTGTGAGAAGTGCTAAGGCAGTGGGGAAAAAAAAAACTGTTCAACCCTGCATCGCCCAGTCTGAATCCATTCGCTTAGCAGCAGAAACCCCTTCAACCAGATTTATCAGAGTCCTCTACTTCTCCACTGGATGAACAGCAGTCTGGGCTCTTATGTTCTTATTAGAAAGCTCACTTTCAGTGGTATGTCTTACTCTGGATGACCTTATCTTTCAAGGTTTAATAGTAGTGCAAATGGCTGTCTGCCTGAATTCTATGAGAGAGAGATCCAATTCGCTAGCTACACAACCTAGGTGGTCTATGTTGCATTGCCTGTGCTCCATGCGAGATAACCACAAACACACACAGGCATTGTACAGAATAGTCTGTGAGTATCAGAAATGTCCCTGAGGGTTCTTTTTGTTTGGAAAGGCAGAGAGAAAGAAAAAAAGTAGCATGTGACCTGCTGTTGCTTGTTGTCCCCAATGAATAGTCATTTATCACACAACATGCTGTCTAGTGTGTAAGGAATCTGTTGTCCCTAATTACATTAAACTCACTTTGCCTCCAAGGGTGCAAAAGTTTGGATGTGGCTAAATATGATGCATTACAGCGGGATGTTATTGAAATTCTCATCAAGTCCCCGCTTATCAAAGCTACTCCACCCTGTTGGCGTTTTGAGATGCCTTTGAATCAGTTGAAAGATACTTAGTATTAATATGATGCATTATAGCTAGGTCAAGATGGAATATTCAGCCCTTTTTTCCACATTTCACATGCTGATTGGGTCCAGAAAGTAGCTGGAAGGATTTCAGTGTGGTGGATTGTGAACATCAAACTACTGATGTTAAGTTCAAATTAGTCAAAATATTTAATAATAGATGGGGGGGGGGGGGTATTGAACTATGTTTTTATATATTATAAGTTCAAAACTTCTCAACCTTACATATGTTTTATATATATTGGTCAGTTACATCACTAATCATAATTATATATTTGAAGAGTTCAGATGCAAAACCTTCTAAATCCATCAGACCTCTTTTTTTTGTAAATAAACATTTTCTATCAGGCTCCTGTACTATAATTAGGTTCAGAAGTTTCATTTTAAAGATAATTAAAAGGTCATTAGCTAGTAAATAAAATAACCTTTTTCAAAAATGTCACTTCAGACAATTCTTAGGTTTTTAACAAGGTAGATTTTCTTTTGCGACAAAACCAGCTAAATCCACTTGTGCTTTTTTTGCAAAAACCTCTAAATCCACCTACTGAGACAAGACAGTTCAATTAGCTAAAAAAAATCATTAAAGATTGAATTAGAAATTATTATACCAAACATAAAACAAAAACAAACCACCTAAAATTAAAATATATTAATCTGTCAAGTAAGTGGCGGTTCATTCCAGTGTGGTAACCCCTGATAAACCAGGGACTAAGCAGAAAGAAAATGAATTAATGAAATCTGTCAAGTAAGTGCATTAATCAATAACATAAAAAAAATTGACATTGATTAATAGTAACAATCTGTTGTCATTTCTGATATTTGGGATTTAGATTTAATGTAAGTAGAACAATGTAAACATTGCAAACATTGTAAACGAAGCTATTTAGATTCAAATAATGTAGTGTAAAAACATTGTGAAACATCAATATCTGTGCATTGTTCATTAATATAAAAAGCTTATCAGGCGAATAGGTAATGTGAAGTAATATAAATAATGTATAGTTTTACACATTATATTTATCTTTTAAAAAATAGCTTACTTTAGAAAATAAAACATAAGGTAGGCCTACTGGGCAAAAAGGGAATGTCTCTCAGACACTTTTAGACACTTCATTCTCACCATACTTAAGGTCTTTGTCTCTTTGTTTATCTTCATTGCATCCATGTGGGATAAAAGAACGCCATCTTAACTTCGTCCCTTGTAAAATAGTGGTGCCGTTTAATATACTGTATAGTAAATCGGACTCATTCAAAGTACCGTCACTGCGCAAAAAACATTATGAATGCATGCTACACTTCCGACTGTACAGTGTGTTTTCTTTTTCTTATAATGCACAGAGTTTTGAGGTAAGGGATGTTTTTTATTTGCCAATAACTGACAGTCGGACAGGCTCATGCAGTTCATCGAACTCCATCTTTTAAAATCTAAATTGGAAGCGGAATAAAACAGCCTCCTCATAAAAGCAGCATATCACCAACCCATTACATTGAAAACATATGATTCGATTCACACCTTCTGATTGGTTCTCAAAACACAGCGGCTTTTGCTGACAAAAGCAAGTGGCGTTTAGAGGCTTTTGCCAACAAACTGTTATTTCTGAATGTGCTGACACTGGGATTTAGATGATTTGAAGCAAAAATATTTGTTGAACATGTTATTCGTACCTAAAGCATTCGGACATTGTCAATATCTCATTTTTGTCTGAAGTGGGGTATTGCGACTTTTGCATCTGAACTCTTAATTTCTTTCTTCATTTATTTTTTGTCTTGCAAAATCATAATGCTAATCGTTACATCAACATGCTAAATATTTGGAATGAAAAAAATTATGATTGATTGATTGATTGATTGATTGATTGATTGATTGATTGATTGATTGATTGATTGATTGATTGATTGATTGATTGATTGATTGATTGATTGATTGATTGATTGATTGATTGATTGATTGATTGATTGATTGATTGATTGGAAAAGGAAAAGGAAAAGGAAAAGTTTAGGTTTTAAAATGGCATGTGGTGGACTCTCATCCGTAGTTTATCATTATACACTTTACATGAATAATAAACTGTATACATCCACGTGTATTTAGTGTGCAAAGACATTCTATAATGATCTTTTTAAAAAAATGGTATTGCTTTTCACTTGGTTTTATGTCCACATGCCAATAAAATGGATATAAATAGCTTTGTCCTTGTCTTTATCATGGGCAGTTTAATACATCATTGACCCAGGCTTAGATTCTCTTTGGGTCTAGTTATTGCAGACATGTAAGTATACAACTTTAACTATAATAATTCTCAGCTGAATTCTTAATATATTGCCATTGTCAAGATGAAATGCTACACATTTTATATCCATTCCCACGTTTTGATGAAACAAAACCCCACATGCCTCATCAAAATCATGGGAGATATATATCCCAATATACGGCGGTTGTTCCTAAACATCATGGTGATGGTTCTGGTAATTATTGAACAGATACCGTGTGGGATGTTTCACGCTTTATGAATAATGGAGATTAAAATGAGATTGGATATGTCTTTACGGCTCTCATGAATCAGCCAGTATCCAGCTGTTTGCGGCGTAATCTCAAATGTTTAATTCATCAGGAAATAGATTCTGGGGTGAGATATTACTCATTATCTTTGATAGAGTGACATTTCACTGCTTGTCAGATTTAACGGCCCTCATTGCTGATTTTAGATGTATGTGAGGGATCTCCTCGCGCTATCACGCATCCGGCGATAAAACAGGACCTCATTACTTAATTAAAACCGAGACCATTAATTAATTAAGTAATGGCTTTCAGGGTGCTAATGGCAATGACTTCGGATTCCCTGCCGTTAGCTTCGAATGCTAATGATTCTGTGTGGGAACTTGCATGGAAATGGTGACCTGACTTTGGGAGACGTCAACCCCGCTCTCCCAGACTGCAGGTAATGATTAAAGTGATCATGGCCCCATTTTCACTGCTTGTTCTGTGGGATGTCGCGGTCCGACGCCAAAATGCATTTCCAGCACGTCTAGAATTCATAAACCTGTTGACGTAGCACTCGGGGCGTCTGTACATTTTGTTTAAATTGGATGAAAAATAAAGTATCGACTGTGCTATTGATCGGTCTGCCATTGCTGTAGGTTAGAGCGCTGTATATGTACGTCGCTGTGTACAGCTGTAAATGAGCTTTGTTGCACTGGGCGTC
Organism: Danio aesculapii; assembly: GCF_903798145.1. NCBI lineage: Eukaryota > Metazoa > Chordata > Actinopteri > Cypriniformes > Danionidae > Danio > Danio aesculapii. The sequence goes on along the minus strand of NC_079453.1, from coordinate 29,678,723 downwards.
CTCTCCACCATCCTCAGCACATTACAATGAGTACACAGGGCGGAGGTCACATACGCCGCCGCTCCGCTGTGCGCTCAGTAGGTACTCCGAGAGCTTACTTTAACAACCTGGACTCCATTAGATGCTGACATTTCAGTGCATTGCTCCTTCGCATTTTTCATTTTTGTTATCTCTCTCTCTCTTTGTCAAACTGTGTCCTTAGAGTCTGTGTCTGCATAGTACTGTGTTTGCATAGTACAATTAAGAGGTACACGAAGGTTAAACTTTGTTTTCAGTTGAATTTATTGTAATAAAGGATTAGTTCACCTTGGAATTAATAGCATTTTCTTGATTTAATGTTGCTGCAAAGCTGTGGGACTAACCTTCTCCTAGGGAATACAAAAAGAGATGTTTTGAAGAATGTGTTGGATGCACTTTCCAATGCGATTACATTCATTCATTCATTTTCGGCTTAGTTCCTTTATTATTAGATTAATAATTATTATTAATATATTATTATTAATATAATTATTATTATATTATCTTATCCAGCATATGTTTTATGCAGCGGATGCCCCTCCAGCTGCAAACCATCACTGGGAAACATCCAGGAGGAAACTCATGTGAACACGGGGAGAACATGCAAACTCCACACAGAACTGACCCAGCCGAGGCTCAAACCAGTGACCTTCTTGCTGTGAGGCAATCATGCTACCCACTGCGCCAACATAAATTTTCCATATTGATTGAATTATATGTAAACTTCACATATAGGGCCTATGTTTGCTTTACTAAAATTATTGAGAAGTTGAACATTACATATTCTATTCTAAAACATAAAATCACCTACAAAAGCTAACAAGTATTCTAATCTCATATATAAATCATATAAATAAATAAATAAATAGTGAGGCTATTTATTATAAAATGAAATTTAATATTTATTATTTATTAGGAAATTAAAAAAATCCTACATTAATAATAATATTAATAATAATAATGATGGTGATGATGAGTATTATTATTATTATTATTATGAAGTAGGATTTTTATTTTTTTTTTTTAATTGAAAAGTCTACTTTTGACACATGTAAATCACAGCAGAAAGTTCTAACCAACAGACCCATGTCATATACAGTACAGATACTTAATAAATAACCTACTATGAATTAAAAGCATTAACGGATTCCTGATGTTTTCCTATGTTTTTTGTTTTCACAAGCTTTGGAGACGTAAAATAAATTCCGCTTTTAAATAATGTAGTGTAGTTACAGATTGTAGAGGTGTAATTGCAAGTGTACAAGTTTGGGACGCAGTTTGCAAATGTTTGTTGGAACAATGGATTTGGGAAACGGCAAATCAACAAACTATGTTTGTAACAACGGAACTTGCGACCTTAGTTGGGTAATGATGTTTTTGGGAAATGCACTTCAGGTCGGCTGAAATGTATATTGCGCCCTCTGGTAGATTTATGTGAGAAGATGCACAAGAGAAATTTGAGATCATCAAAAAAAGCTTACACAGCAGCATCTAGTGGATTTGCAAAAGCAAAAAACTGCAAGCAAACATATCTCTAGTTACGTATTTCGCTGTCCGCAGAAATGTAGACCTGGGTACATATCCATAATGAGCCTGGGTTGAATTATTTGTACATGGTTCAAAAAGTGGTCCATACCATGTATACTGTATCAGTCATGTTTTTATGGTTCTTCTTAATTTTGCAGTTTCTGTATTATTGCATCCTACTCATTAAAAAAATAACTTTTCAGTGTGAGAAATATCATTTTAGACTATTTACCTGTAAATACCGCCTGCTTAATAATTGTGCTCATCTGAACGTAGAGCATTTTGGTTACACTTTATTTTAAGGTGTCTTTGTTACAGTGCAACTATTCAACTATTCACTATTTAACTACTGAGTAATATTAATGTCCTCATGTAATTATTATTATTATTATTATTATTATTATTATTATTATTATTATTATTATTATTATTATTATTATTATTATTGTTGTTATTATTATGAGAATTAGCACTTCCAAGTCCAAGGCCCTGGTGCTCCACTGGAAAAAGGTTGGAGGAAAGTGTTTACCCCAGGTGGAGGAGTTCAAGTATCTTGTGGTTTTGTTCACAGGTAAGGGAAGGATGGAATGCGAGGTTGACAGGTGAATTGGTACAGAGGCAGCATTAATGCGGTCGATGTACTGGTCAGTTGTGATAAAGAAGCTGAGCCGAAAAGTGAAGCTCTCGATTTACCAGTCAATCTATGTTCCAACTCTCACCTATGATCATGAACTTTGACTCACAATCGAAAGGACAAGATCTCAGATACAAGCAGCCAAAATGTTCTTAATAGGGTGGCAGGGCGCTCACTTATGCATAGGGTGAGAAGCTCTGTCACCCGAGAGGAGCACGGAGGCGAGCCGCTACTTCTCCAAATCTAGTGAAGTCAGCTGAGGTGGCTCTGGCTTTTGTTTTGGATGCCTCCTGGATGTCTACCTAGGGAGGTGTTCCAGGCATGTCACACCAGCAGGAGACCTTGGGGAAGAACGCCTCAGGATCCCCCCGGAGAAGCTGGAGGAAGTGTCTATGGAGAGGGAAGTGTGGAGTTCTCTCCTGAGACTGCTGCCCCTGCGACCCGGCCCTGGAAAAGCAGATGAAAATGAATGAATGAATTGTTATTATTTATTTGACAGCAACAATAGTCAAGCAAAGAATTCCGCAGAATTAGCTACAGTACGTAGCTAAAATTCATCTGTAGTCCCAGTTGCTATATGGTTAGGATGAGGGTTAGGTCTAGGGCTAGTTGTATGTAATAATGCAATACTATAGTAAGTACAACATATAACAATATTCACATCACTAAATAAAAAAGTCATACTGCACATTAGCAGATTCATGTTTTTCACCCAGTATATTTTTGATTTCCATTTCTAGGATTTTAATCTTTCCTCCAACAACTTTCAACTGATTAGAAAAGTTTGAAAGGGTGACTTGTATTGGCATTTTTAATAAGTTAAAGTGATATATTGTCTGCATTGATGTTGTAAATTATGGTACAATACCAGCTAATAAATTTCCAGTACGTTTTATAATTTTTTACTGACTTGTTTCTATATATATTTTATTTCTTGTACAATATGTTTTTTTAAGCTACTAAAATGTCAGTAAAAGCACCTTTGGTAAACTGCAGAGTTGAATTTTCTACACCAAATGTCGACAGAGCAGAGATCAAGATCCAATAATGCAATTCATAACAGTAAATAAGATGAAAACGCACATGAATCATAGAATACAGAAACTGTTAATTAACTGATAAATGAACTTAAATAAAATGTTGCCAGCATTTTTACTTGCAGTTTTTATTACAAGCTAAAAAAAATGAACATATTTGCAAATGTTTCCTACACCTTATAACCTTTTGCAACTTCTATTAAACCATTTACAATCAGTGCAAGGTTTTCACTATGAATGAGTACTTTAAAATATTAGGTGCAATGAAATTATTATTCTGCTCTCCTTCAACCATCCAACATATTTAAAAAGTGTAAAAGGTAAGCAAATTACTGTTTACAAACTGTATAATAGACATGGTACGACAGACCATGAACAACACCAAAAGCATATTTACTTGCGCTGCAATATCTGCACAGTATGTCCATATTATGCAGCATTCGTTGCCTTATAATCATCAGCTTTGACAGATTAAGTGCTTTCCGTCTTTTGAAAATGAAGGTCTTGAAAATGAAACATTCTTTAGAAATATCCCAGTAAACACTGCTCAAAAAGATTCAAAATGAAAATGTTTAAACATCTGTGTGAAAACACACCTGGTAAAAGATGTTTGCAATCTTATCATTTACAGTCAAAAAACTTATATTGACAAGCACATCTTTGGATTATAATAATGCATTAGTAAACATTGAACTTATTAAATGCTGTACAAGTTTGTGATAGTGAATATAATCTAATGGAACCTTGTTGTAAAGTATGGCCAAATTGTATCATATTTAGAATTATTGTGAACTTCTGATTTGGACTTTTTAAGTTAAACTTTCCTAAACCATACAGTAAGTATATTTACCAATATCAAATGTGTTAAACTTGCATGCAGTAAAAAAAATAGATAGGTATTTGTCAGGATCTATTGAGCACCAAATCCTCTGGCATGGCTTTGTCAGTCATTGACTGTGTGTTCTTTATAATGTGTTTCAGAAAAAATCAGAACAACAAGTGTAACACCAACAATAGAAAGCATGCTTCTAACAATGACAATCTGATGAGCAAAATAAACTGCTACATAGTGTTCTTGTGCCTTCATCAAAGCAGAAATATACAGTACATATGAATACATAATGTTAAACAGTATTTCAACTGTAAATTTCCACTAAATGTATGGATAAGAGAGCAAACAAACCATGATTTTATATTTTAATAAAATGTATAGGAAAGTATATTTATTCTAAATCTGTTTTTTCACAGTTTTTTATAAGTTGCATACAAAGTTATATAAAATCTAAATTAAAATAATATTATTGTTAAGTAGTAACTAATTTGGGATTTCTTTATGGGAGGGGGGCTTCATGGTTTAATATTTCTGAGGTATATGAAATATAGTATTGTTGTTTTTTTTTTTTTTTGTTACTTTTTTTACAGTTTATTGAATTAATTATTTTATTTATTAATAAAACTTAGGATTTTGAGGATACAAAAAGATGATCCCAACCATCCAGGACTTTGAGGACAATGTATACAGTATACGTAACATATTTCATTAAACATGTACAGACATCACCTATATGCTATAAAACTGCAGGATAACTATGTTTACTGTGACGATCGCCAGCGATCTAACCCTCATAGATCACTGGAGAACATTCACTTTCACTCGGACTACAATTCTGCCATTTAAACTACAACTCCCTTCATGCACCACACACCAAAAAAAACAGCACACTCACAGTCATGGCTGAGTCTTGGTTTCATTGTTGGTTACAAAGCATAAATCCTGTCTAGTGGTTTCGTGTCTCGATCCTCATCTTGTTTTCTCTTATCTTTGTGCTTTTGTTTTTTCTCCTGATTATGACCATTGCCTGTCTGACCATTCTTTGTTAAAAAAAACTGCACATGGGTCCTCCAGCATTACTGTGTTACAGAGGACTCAACCATGTCTGTGAGTGTGTGTGCTGTTTATATGGTCCATGTAATCAGTCTTGAGTAGCTCCCAGCTGTGTGTGTGTCTGTGTGTGTAATCAATAGAGAACCGGGACAGGTGTGTGTGGTGCCTGAAGGGAGTTGTAGTTCATATAGTGGCAGAATTGTAGAGTGAAACTAAATGTTCTACAGTGACCTATGAGGTTTAGATCGCTGGTAACTGTCACATTTACTTATAATAACTTATATTTAATTGCAACTTTAATTTGACAGTAATGCAATAATGTGCACCATTTGTAAAGCTGTTTTGAAATAATAATTATTTTTAAAAGTGTATTTGTATACAGTGCAAATAAACTGGATTTTAATTGAATTTGTTTATTTTATATTATTATTTTTATTACAATTTGTTCTAAAAAATACTAAACTTTATTTGCCTTATTATGTTTGGGCTGTTTAATCTTTGTTTTTAAATATAATTTTTCATCTCAAATTCTTAAAATATTTATATAATTAATTTAGCATAATTTGATGGATCCCTAACAAATAAAGAGAGTAACTAATTAAAGAAAGGAATGTATTTATTTGTATTTATTTCAACTGTTTATTTGTTTGTTATTCAATATTAAAGATGGTGATATATGTTGACAGCCTGGGTTACACAATACCCACAGGACTTTTAATTTAGTGATTCACTTAAACTCATATATTTTAAGGTTATTGTAAACAAAAGCAAGCCCTAAAGATGTACAAAACCTTAGTTATTTTGATTACTCACACTGCAAATGTAAAAAACTTCGACTACAACTTCTATTCATAGCTGTGTGGCTTACTATTCTGTTAAGTAACAGCATGACTTTCATATAAGCGTAAACGGCTGGATTTGCAACATTAGTGAATGCTTCTCATCTTGTCAGCAATATTCTGTTAAGCACACCTCTCACTGACTTTTCCATGAGTGTGACCTTGCGTGCATCTGTAAACTGTTTACTCCCGCCATACAGGGGGTCTTCATTCGCTTGCGCTCTGATGACATCTGACACATCAGTGATAGGATTTGGGCCCCGTATGCCGGATTAGCCCCATTTGGTTAGCATGGCATTATTCCATTATGAGCCCTGAGAGCCCACCAGCTGATGCTGCGTCTGTCCTGCTGTCTGAATGCAGAAATCCAGAAACCAACGCATGAATGGCTTGTAGAAGGACAGTCGTGCTCTTGCAGTGTCCTCTGCTAACCTTGCTGATTAGTTCTACAATTAGATTTTAGTTTTTATGCTACTCGCAGCCAAGTATTGCTATATTGCTGTTTTACATAGTAGGGATTTGTACACACCCAGCAGGCACAGGACGTTAACATGACATCATACTGATGTTGTATGCCCATGTTTTGGAATATTGCATTTTGCTTGGAAATGAAAATTGGGTTGACGTCAGAACCCACGTCAGACCGACATCAATATCCAATGTTAGACAGACGTTGCATTTTGGTTACTTTCCAACGCAACCTAAAAACAACAATAATAACAAAGTCTAATGATTTTACAAATTGACGTTGTGTAGACGTTACCACTATGACGTCTAGCAGACGTTGGATTTTGGTTGGCATACCTGACAAATAAATGTCAGTATTTGACGTCAATATGACGCTGGTTTAAGATGTTGGCTCGACGTTGGATTTTGGTCATTTTCCAACACAACCTAAAATCAAAAAAATATTAAAGTCATTTCACATCGTTATTAGATATCAAAATAATATTGTCCTTAGATGTTGGCGATCTAAATCTAACCTAATATTAACGTCTTATGACGTTGTGTGTGTGCTAGGCATATATGCATAATTTATCCTGCACTGGCTGTGTTGCATGCATAAATGAAGCCACAAACATATGAGATGTACTATTACTAACTTTTCCCAAGCAAACTATTTTTTGAAGTTAAATTACCACAAAAATAAAACAAATGAATTCAGTTTGAGTGTAATATAAAACTCAAACTGATTGATAAAAGTTAATAAGTTATCTCAACTCATTTTTATGAATTGAAAGTAACTTTAAAAAATATAAGTTCAAGTGACATTTAATTTAGTGAATTTCAGTGTTATGTTTTACAGTACTCATGCATTACACCCAAAAGCGATGTAGAGAATGAAGAAATAAGATAAGTAAGGCAAGGCAAGTTTATTTATATAGCACATTTCATACACAATGGCAATTCAAAGTGCTTTATACAGTAACATGACTAACAGTAGTAACATGATACATTTAATGTGATGCTAAAGTTATGACAGAACCATAGTGCGTCTTTGCTGGTCCTGGAGGCATGAACACAATTAGTGGCATGAACACAACAACCTGGAAGCTTTTACTATAACCAGTAATCCTTAATTAGTTTTCTTAGGTGTGTTTCATTAAAGCTGGAGCTAAACTTATCGAAACAGTAGCACTCCAAGACAAACATTGAGTTTAATCAAATTGTGCTTTTCACTTAAATTGATAAATTGAATCTTTATTCCCTTATTTCAGCTCAACTTTTTGGTTACACTTTATTTTAAAGTCCCCATGAACTTTGAAGCTGCGAGCGTTATTTTTTTTTTCGTATTGTGATGCAGTTTCTAAAGAAACAAAATTATAAATGAGAAAGCAGTGGGCATGGTTTGTTTTTTTTTTTACTGTGAGCTGAATGGATGTAGTAAAGTGGGCATTTCATTCAGAAAGATGGGGAAAAGTGTTTCGGGAGAGTTATTACAGCCTTACAGACATGGCCTTCTCACCATTTCTGTTTGTTGTCAAACCTGACAGTTGAAGCAGGTGAATAAATATGTTAGCCACACCCAAGATATATGTAATCTAACAAAAAACAAGAAGTGCATTTTCAGATTTCAATTAAAGATTAGAAGGGCAAACGTTTTTTTTTCTTAATGACATGCACAGATGTACTTTTTACCACAAAACAATGTGGGCTAACAAAATCATTTGGTTAGACCTTATGTACTTTAGGGTGACATAGTTACAGTTTAAGTTTTGATTTAACTACAGAGTTACATTAATGAATTGCATGTATTTACTATATGGTTGGGGTTAGAATATTGACTTTATTCTGCGATTGGCAACCATTGGCAACTGAATCGGAAGTTCTAAAACAATCACAGAAATTATTGTTTTAAACTTCAGATTCAGTTGCCAATGGGAGAAATGACTAGGATTGATAAAGGACAGAAAATGGTCAAACAACTTGCTCTACAAATAAGTGTGTTCATGACTATACATAAAACAAAAATAATGTAATAAGAAAATATCAATTAGGAACATCAAGAAACACAACAGGCTCTCTTTATTGGAAGTGGAAGTGAATGGGACTGTAAATGTTGAGGCAAAAAGATGTGAATAGCCGCACCCCCTCGTACATGAAAACTAAGGTCAATAGGTTAGGTTTAGAATTAGTTAATTATGAACAATTCATTGTAATTACTATAGTAAATGCATTGAATATATGTAGCTATTTTGCCTTACATTAAAGTTTTACAAACTTTTTGTCTTTCTTTACATAAAAACTATTTACGAATGTTAGGAACCCTCACTGTATTAGAGAAAAAACACAATTCCCCAAAAATTGTCTTGCATTTTTTGTGTGAACTATCACTTAATGTGTAATGCGTTTTGTTATTTAAGCCCTGCCACCACCCAAATAGGTGTAAATACAGATAATATGTAGACAATTGTAGCTTGAATCAGGAAGAATCCCCTAACATAGCATTTATTATCATTTGTTTGTTTGTTTGTTTTTATTTTGATTTGACAATTTAATTTAATAATTTATTCCAGTGATTTTAAAGTCTTTAGACTCACATAATCCTTTAGAAATCACTGTAATAGTTATTATTATGATTATTATTATCATTATTACTATTATTATAGTAGTAATAAAAGCAATAATAACTGGAGTAATTATTTAATTTGAAACTGCATTTAATACATTTTTAACATTTGACATTTTAATTAATATTTAACAATTTAACTTTTTTTTTTACATTTTATATATATATATATATATATATATATATATATATATATATATATATATATATATATATATATATATATATATATATATATATATATAAAGTGTATATAAGAAAGCTAATCAAGCATGGAGAGTCTCAAAATCCTTCTGTATGAGGAACTGCTTTCTTCCATCATTCCATCCATTTATTCACATCTGCAGCTGACGCCAGAACAGCAGAAACCGTTGCTATTGGACTTCACCAATGTCAGCTAGTATTTGAATGATTGTCTAGTGTAATATCTATGTGATGACAAAACAGGTGATTTTTTGCTGATATTTTAAGATTATAAGGCTGAACGGCATGAAATAAAATCAGTCTAGAGACATTTCCCAGTATTTCTCTGTTGCTATCGGGATATCACAATAGTTATCTCTGAAAAGCCAAAGCAGTGCAAACACTACCAGATTACTGTTATGTTTGCGATAAGGAAAAACACTAAACACATGCGGGCATTTCTTCTTTCTTTCTTTTTACTGAACTAGTCTGCAGTAAGGAAAACAGGAGACGCATTAGAAACAAACAGATGGCCAACCAACAAGTAACTCAGGGTTATACAAAGAGTGGCCAATACAAACTACATGCATTTTTGACATGCAAGTCCCATCTCACACTCAATACACTACAATAATATGGTATAAATACAGCACAACAACATACAAAAGAGAGACATCGACTTAGAAAGTCACTTATCAGTTTAATAATGATTTGATCTGCTGTAGGTAGAAATTACGCTGAGGTTTTCTTCTGTAAGGACTTATTATGCGGTATTTGTCGCCATCATGTGGAAGAACAATGTCTTTGCTCTGCTCAAAGACAGGCTAATGGCCGCCGACGAGATGTCTCTCAGAAATTATAAATATTTAAAATAGGCACTATCCTTATAAATAAACTGCATCGTTGAAATCTAAACATCTACATTCTCAACTAAAAAACCTCAAAAGTACATTTTGTTGTCGAACAGCTGCAGGTTTTGTCAAAGTGTAGTAGAGTGTCCTTTGCTTGTCGCTGTGCCAGCGGAGTAAGACACAAGGGTGAAGAGTTAAGAGGCTGGACGAGTGCTGTTATTTGCAAAATAATTCCTTTTATTTTCTTTTCAGCTTAGTCCCTTTATTAATCTGGGGTTGCCACAGCGTAATGAACCGCCAACTTATCCACACTTATCTGCTTATCACACAGCAGATGCCCTACCATCAGCAACCCATCTCTGGGAAACATTCATACACAACCATTCCCACTCATTTACTACGGACAATTTAACCTACCCAATTCACCTATACCACGTCTTTGGACTGTGGGGGAAACCGGAGCACCCGGAGGAAACCCACACGAACACAGGGAGAGCATATATATACATATATATACATATATATACATATATATAAGTAACAACTACAAAAACCAGCTGAGCACCAGCTTGACTAGATTAGCCAAGCCAGACCAGTAAACCAGCTTATGATGAATTATTTTCAGCAGAATACTCATTTTCTTCAGATCATGTTAGTCTTTATTTTTTTTATGATGCATCAGGAACATCAGGTTTAAATATATTTGCTTACGCCCCAGATTTAGAAATATAATATCATAGAATGCAATGTCCTGATTTGGCAGTACATCCATCTTGCCTCGGCAGCGTATGTTTGCTTAAACTCACTCATAGCGTGTTGCATTGTCGGCACAGTCAAAAAACGCACAATGCAGCACAACATTTCTCTTTATGAATCAGTTTTATAGTCCATCTATAAAAGTGTGAGATCTACAGGATTTGCACCTGCAGGTTTATAGCAAAACACATAAATCTCTTGTTACCTCTAGCTGTCAGAGAGCACATCTCTCTATAGGAGTTCCACAGCTGGAGTCAGTCAGCTAGAGCAACGGGGCAGAAGAAAGAGAGAGAAATAGAGAGAGCGCGAGAGACTCTGAAGTCTTATCCAGGCAGCAGACTTGCCGCTTTACTTCCTGTCCATTTTAAACCCACTCTGTTATTTGTAAGTCTTGTTCTAGTTGAATAAAACATGCCATTAAATAATGCAAATGTCAGCGGACAATGCTGAAAACTCTTGAGAAAGGTCAGCCAAGACACAGGTTGCAGTGCTATCAGCTATTCGGTTTTGATAAGAGGGACCTGTGTACAGCGCACAGAAATCCCTGTGATCCATATTTAATTGTGTTTGCAGTCCAACAACACTGGAATAATTATTGCAGGGTGAATTGTGTAAAATATTTAGCCCTGATTTTAACGAAATGCACATGAGGAGAATGTGACCCAGGCCTTTAAAAGTGCAAGACGTGATTTTGATCTTCTGTGTGTTTTTATTACTGTGCTTTACATGGCTTTAGGGCCAATGTTTTAGTGATGAGAAGTGTTCGGGTTTAAGAACAAGAGAGAGAGAGAGGAAAGTGTGCACGGACTCGTGTCCATAGAGTTTGGTCGAGGCCTTTCTATACCCTCATTAGACTCGGGGTTTACACAGTCTATAGTAGTAGTATCAGAGCTGTGTGTTTGGGGTCTTGCCAATGGCAATGGAGCATTCTGAGGAAAACAACATCTGTAAGAATGCTTTTATGACAAGAAGATCCTGGAACATTAAACAAGTGCTCGTAGTAAGAAAACTCTACAAAGAACTTTGTGCAGAGCAATCTTATCAAGTACTGTTTTTTCTGTATAGGGTTTTTGAGGTGACTACAGGATACTTTAGAGATTTAAAAAAAGTTTACTGTGAAATGAAAGTTGCAATACTTATTCCCGTTCATATTGTTTTGTACGTCAGAATGTAATCGATTATTATTAGTGTTTAATAAATGTAGAGCAGGTAATGCATTGGTTGTTCATTGGTCAAAAAATTACACAGATTTAATGATGAATTGGAGCTAATATACACTGTAAAACCCAAAAAGTTAAGGTAACTCAAATCGTTTGAGTAAACCGAATGCAACAAACCATTTAAGTTCAAAAACTAATCCTAATGAGTACTGTGAACTTAATCTATTTGAGTAAATGTAGCAATTTGAGTGCAGTAAAACCCGATAATTGAAAAGAACTCAAACCAACTGAGTACTGTAAAACCCAATAAGTTGAGGCATCTGAAACCGTTTGAGTTTAAAAACTAATCTATATGAGTACTGTGAATTTACTGTATTTAAGTTGATATAATAAGGTATTTAACTCATTACCTTCAATAGAGTTCTCTTTTCAAATGAGTAGTTAACTTTCAGTAAATTTTGAGTTAACTACACTTATTTCATTTGATAAAGTTGATCGTTGGGTTTTACAGTGTAAGACTAATATCCTAGTACAAACAATAATACAACCTAGGCAACATGTCCATGTGGGCCCCACATGGGATTTTCTGGGCTATGTGGGTGTCAACTGGGCATGGGCTCCGAGTGGACATTTTGTTGGGCTGAATATGGGCCCCAGCTTGAATAAGGTTATGGGCCCCAGTTAGGCAGCCCACACACTATATTAATGGGTCCCAAATGGGCCACATATGCGCAAAATTAGACAGCATTTAGAATTATTATTATTATATATATATATTTTTTTTTGCAGTGTGTTTGCTTTTGTACAATTATGATAACAGCCCAACCATTTTAACATAAAATGTTAAGTTTAATATCACATTTATGTACATACGAGGGTGATTATGAATATTTTGTGTGCTAAACATGTGTAATTTCTCAACAACAGTGATACTAATAATACTAAGTGAAATTAAAAAATTACTATACTGTAAAAAAAGACCAGTTAGTCAGTTAGTCTTGACAGCATATGTTTTTAAATCATTGTAATTTTTTTAACTAAGTTAATAATGTTATAACTTAATTTTGTAAGTTACACACACTGTTTTAAGTCAGTTTAACATAATATAAGTTCAATAGAATCATAAGGTTAATTTGATTCAGCTTAAAAATTTAAGGCTACCATGATTTTTTAGTGTACTACTACTACTACTACTATTACTACTACTACCAATAACAATAATAATGGGGCGCAATGGGTAGCACAATCGCCTCACAGCAAGAACGTCGCTGGTTTGAGCCTCGGCTAGGTCAGTTGGCGTTTCTGTGTAAAGTTTGGGTGTTCGTGTGGATTTCCTCCAGGTGCTCCGGTTTCCCCCACAGTCCAAAGACATGCGGGTTTAGTTGAATTGAATAAGCTAAATTGGCCATAGTGTATATGTGTGAAAGTGTGTGTATGGGTGTTTCCCAGTGTTGGGTTGCAGCTGGAAGGGCATCCGCTGCATAAAACATGTGCTGGATAAGCTGGCGATTCATTTTGCTGTGGCGCCCCCTGATGAATAAAGGGACTAAGCCGGACGTAAAAAAATAGATGATCAATTAGTCTGGTAGCAAATGTTTATAAGTCATTGTAACTTATTAAGTTACTTATTAAATTAAGTTATTCATGTTCTAACTTAATTTTATAAGTTACACAAGCTGTTTTAAGTCAGTTTAACTTACAGTAATATAAGTTCAAAAGACTCATGAGGTTAATTTGATTCAAATTAAAAATTAAAGGCAACCAGGATTTTTACAGTGTACTACTGCTACTGCTACTACTACTACTACTACTACTACTTCTACTACTACTACTAATAATAATAATAATAGTTTCCCCTTCAGGACACTTCTGTCAATACCCCATTGTAACAGAATATTAACTATATCTGAAGTTCCCATCTGGCAGTAGGAACATTTTAAGAATACTCTACAGGATGTTTCTCCTACAGAGTCAGGCTGTAAAAACCTTTTGGTGATTATTGAATCCAACACTGTATGTACAACTTGGTCTACCAGAGATGTTTCTTTAGAATGAATCTTGATCATAATAATGTTGAGCGTTTGTCTTGAGTCCAATAATTGCACATTAGGAAGTTTCTATCACCTGGAACATTGTGTTTAAAGCATAAGAGTGTCTGTTTCATTTGGGTGAATCCTAAATCACAATCATGAGTTCCCAAATAATTCCTTTCTAGTAGCTTCCAGAGAGCCTGAGTTGTGTGTCAGTGTGGGAGGCAGAAATTTCTTTCTCAGACTCTTAGAACCGAAAGATTCTCACATAATTCAATAGAGAATCATCTCAATTACCTGATCAGTTTCATTACAGACGTTGCCCAAGGATAACTATAGATTTCTCTGTTAACCGTCTTTTCCACATCCTTCTTCACTGCATGTTAATTAAAGGAAACCCAGTTTTTAACAAGTTCTGCATTAAATTCAGACTTATTTGGCATTTGATGAAATGGCTGCAGCATTTACCTTTCTCTCTGTGTGTCTGCTTGGCACAGTCTCTGGGAATGGAGCCACTAAAGAAGGTGCGATCTGTGCCCATAAATCCCTCGCCACCTGATAAATGCCTGTTTCATTTACATTGCTTAGGCTGAAACAACACACTCTAACGTATATTTAGCCCTGGCGAAACCACTTCCTAAAAGCACTGGAAGAGAGCAGTCTGCTTCAGCTAATTACTACAGGAATGTCAAATGTGAGACGAGGACACGTTTCGGGAAAAGCCGGTTCATATTATGCTGGTTTGTGACTACCTCAGTGTCCTCAAACATAGCCGTGAGTTCATTTAACAAACACATTCCGGAGCCGCTCCAAAAAACACAGTTGATTATAGACAGATAACTTTCTCTGTGCTGCAACACAGCAAGGTATTTATTTTTGTGTCATTTTTCAAAGTTATTGCCTCAGAAAATATTTGCAAAAAAAGGTGATGTCAGCGGGCCATCTGCCAAGCGTTTCCTATTACTCACAGTGAGATGAAATGCACTGAGAATATAAGCCGCGAGGTTAAACGATCACGGCTGTAAAGCTCTATATGTTGATTTATATAGATTATAGAAAACATTAGGAAGGTTGCATTTGTTTGGTCTGGAGTGAGGCCACTAATAAATGATCTGTGTCCCTTCTTTCCACTGAGTTATGGTGTGATTATAGCGTTCATCCGTGTGGGTCACGTTTTTTAATGGTTTTCTTTCACGTCGCACATCGTACGTTGCGAAATTATGCCAAACCGGGAAACGTTCTCCACCAAATGAAGAGAGGAGTATGATTTAATTTTGAACCGCCACCATTTGCCGTGTCCTAAACAGTCATAGATGAATGAGCCGAGAATGAATATTGTCATAATAACCCAGTGATATACAGAGCAATTTACTATAGCTCTCGTGCTACATAATGGGATGGAATGGAGTCCGTTGCCTCAGCTGGTGTATAGAGGAAAGGACATGAGCAGCATTTGAAAACACCTGTGGGTTTAGCCAAAGAGATAACAGAAGAACTACTATCTGTCAAAACAAGAGGCAGAAAAGCTCTCTCACTCTTTTTAAGCACTTTCTTGAACTCCCAGCCCTGTCATACAACTGTCAATCGGTCTAAGAGACACAACAGCCTCAGGAAAATATCTGTTCATACATACATACACACCAGCGGTGCCAGACTTTTGACTTGAGGCATAAACACTGGTCCTCATCTTTAACTTATTTCAGTCATGAACTGCCCTGTTACATTCTGGCACATGATTGACATGTAAATGGACCATCGATTGTTTGTTTTGATATATGTGACTTTTAAAGGGTTTAGAGATTTATCTAATTGACGGCATGATAATCATACTTGCATTACCTCCAGAAGTTTGTATTTTCTGTACTGATCATCCAAAAAATGCAAAAAATAAAAAATTAAATGTTGCGTTGCGAGCCCTATTTACTTACATCTCTATTTATCATGTTCCTGTCTATACACTGTAAAAAATGATTAGTTAACTTTACGTAAAATAAGTAAGCAAACCTGTCACTTTTAAAACAATTATTGACTTACAACCCCAAATTAGAAAAAGTTGTGACAGTATGTAAAATGCAAGTGAAAAAGAAAAAAGTTATTTCTAAGTTTTCTTTGACTTGTATTTCTTTGCAGACAATACAACAGTGCATTATTTAATGTGTTCCTCATGATTTTTTTTTTTTTTTAATAAACATGTATTCCAATTTTAGTTCTTGCAACACATTCAAAAAAACAAGCCTTTGCACAAGACTTTAAAAAAATTAGCGACTGAAGACATCAAATGATCAATGATCTTCTATTGGAGACAGGTCGGGACTGCAGGCAGTCCAATCAAGTACCTGTATCCTCATCCTCCACAGCCAGGACTCTGTAGTGTGTGAACAATGTGGTTTTGCATTGTCTTGTTGAAAAATAAATGGGTGTCCTTGGAAAAGAAGGCAGCAAATTGTGCTCCAAAATCTCTATGTACTTTTCAGCATTAATGGTGCCATCACAGAAGTGCAAGTTACCTTTGACAAGGGCAATGACACAACCCAATAACATGACAGACCCTGGCTTTTGGACTTGTTGTTGATAACAGTCAGGATGATCCTTTTCTTCTTTGGTCCTGAGCCCACAGCATCCATTTCTCTCAAGAAATACCTGCAAATACTGATTTCCACTGTGTAATGGTCCATCACAGATGCCTCCGAGCCCAGAAAAGCCAATGGCACTTCTGTACACTGTTAACATAGGGCTTCCGTTTGGCACAGTACAGTTTTAACTGGCATTTGTGGATGTAACTAGATACTGTGCTAGATATTAAAGCTTTTCCAAAGTAGTCCTGAGCCCATGTGGTGATATTGCTTATAGATAAATGACTTTTCTTGATGCAGTGCCGCCTGAGGGATCGGAGATCATGGTAATTCAACTTAGGTTTGCGCCCCTGTCTTTTATGCACTGAAATTTCTCCAGATTCCTTGAATCCTTTAATTATGTTATGCACTGTTGAAGGTGAAATATCCAAATGTCTTCCTATCTTTCTTTGAATATCATTGTTTTTAAACATTTCAATAATTATGTCATGTATTTGCCAAACTGGTGATCCTTTGGCCATCTTTGTTCTTAAAGCACTAGACCTTTCTTGGATGTTGCTTTTGTACCAAATCATAATTATCAGCCCAAAATTGCTCCTGTCCCAAATTTGTTTGGAATGTGCTACAGGTCGGAATGACAGGAAATGATGTATATTTACAAATTATATGAAGTTGACCAGACAAAACATGAACCATTTTGTTTTCATATTGTTTGCAATGAAATTCAAGTTTAAGTAAATTAACTATGTGCATAATTATAACAATTAAGTTAAATCAACTGAACAATTCCAAGTTACGATATCTTTACTCACTTTTTAAGTAAAGTCAATGTGTCACTTTTAAAGTATCGATATGTTTACTCACATTTATTAAAGTAAATAATCACTTTTGACAGTGTAGAGACATTATTGCTAAAACTCTCTTTTCAATGTATTTTTATATTTAAAATTTATTATTTAAAAAAGCTGTATATTGTCTATATATTATGTAAAATACTTGTTCTTGTTTGATTGAAAATTCAGTTTATTCAAGGAATAACAGTAATAATTGTTTTTTTTAAATAGTTTTTGGTCAAACTTAGTTCTCACTATTAATAAACCAAACTTCTCCCTCAAAAAACTCGTAATTTGCTGCTACTTAGTTATTAATAGATGTGATTAGGTATTGGTAGGATTAGAAATATACAATAAGATCATACAAAATAGTTACTAAAAAAGTACTAATAAACAGCCAGCGTCTTGAGTAGAGGCAGGTAATAAACCACATAATAGTGAGAAGTGATACTTAGACTGATGTTTCACCAACTTTTATTTTATTTTTCCATGGTGTTAATTTGTTTCACAGAAACAGAAGGCCTGCTACTATGCAAGCAGAAAAATAAACATATAAAATGATGTGGATGGATGGAAGCGAATATGTGGAATTTTTTTGCACATTTTTGACTACCTCCGTTTTTGTTAATTTACTCACCCCCAGGCCATCCAATATGTTGATTTTGTTTTGCTTTTTCCTCCAGTAGAGCATTAAAGAAGATTTTTAGCTTAACCATGGTCATTTGTGATTCATGAAATACTGCTGTCTATACCTTTATGAGTCTTGAGAGTCTTTTGAAGGGCTTAAGAGTGCAAAAAAAACATATACTGGCAAAAAATAATCATTACTTGTGGCTCCTGATAATACACTGAGATCTTAGGAAACAGATTTATCATATTTCAAACTGACACAAATGCACTCAGGACCATTTCCCAAAGTTTTGAACTAAAAGTAACTATGTTAAAAATAATATTCAGTTCATTACTGTATATCAAAATATATTAAAATTAGATGTAGTGTAAAACTCTAAGTACATAACTTATGAGGAAAACAATTAAAAGAACCAACAAAAACATGTAAATAAGACAAGTTGTAAGCAAGGAATTCTGGGAAAGTCAATTTATTATTATTTTCCGTATATAGTAAGTACTAACTTACTGCTACTGTAGCATTTTTACCATAGAAATCACGGTAATTTTATATCGTATTGAATTTTAAATATCTCAAATGACTAAAAAATCTTTGTTAAAGGTGCATTAAGTGAATTTTATATAAAACATCAAAACAAACGTGCCCATCCACCGATAGGACCTCACCCTTTTTTAATGGCTCCACCATCAATACATTGTATGCCCACTCCTGCTGATTGGTAACAAGTATTTTATGACTCAGTCTGGCTCTATGGTCAAAGGCCTGCTTTTTGCAACTTTAATAACTCTAATAGCATGTATAGGTAACACAACCAGATATGACCCTGCGATTTCAATCAACATTCACAATATGCGTTCTTATTAAACAAGCACACATCTGACTGCAAACATACACAGACCCTAAACCTAGATGAGAAAGATAAAGATTTCATGGACATTATCTCTCACCTTGATTTCCGGCTGATTTTTCACTCATGATAAATCACCACAGATAACTTGCGAGTACTTCTGTACAATCAAAGCACTCACAAGATACTCCATTGTGCAGCTCTTGCTTTATTGAGCATCTATAGCAGGTCTCTATTATAAACGGCAGCCGTTTGTCATTGCGTCAGGTCACTGAACCACTCTCTCAGATACTTCCTGACTTGTACCAGAAGAATAGCTGATTTAATGACTTCCGATAGAAGTGGAGTTGGTGTTCGGCTCTCAGCATCGTAATGCTCTAAAGCTAATGTGCGACCTGCTTATTTACGGCAGTGGATGCTTCATGATGCAGTCCTGATGCGCTCTCTTGGTTTTCATGGTATTGATTTTCCCTCCGGTATCCATCATATCAATCCTTTCACTCCGCAAAGAGACTACAGATCTTGAGACGTGGCACTCTAAGTGGAGACGCAGAGACCCGTTCCTATGGTCATTGGAGGCTTGATTCATGGTTTCTGATGGTCATGATGGATGGATTAGCCATCTCGGGTAATTCGGTTAGCATCTTCAGGACTGTAAGTAAATGTGGTGAGGTAGATTCCCAGTGTCCATTTGTGTCAGGTTGTGATTTCATGTCCCGCACTGACAGCCTTTGACCTCTGCTCTGTAAGTTTGTGCTCGGCTTGTTTTTTATATCAGCTCTCTGCCTGGGTCTTTATGTGGTGTTTGACAGTAAAGCGATAATGTTTTTTTCTTCTTCTTTTAAAAAAGGACATCGGGTTGCTTTATGGTCACGGGAAGGCACTAGCGTCATCACCAATCCTTTTAAAAATTATTTATCTTAGATTGATTCATGCGGGATGTGAGCGGTATGAGCCTTTAAAGTGATCTAAGAGAACATGGTTGCTGGAAAATCTGTTTGTTAGCTTTATTGTCCAATGAGATTCTTTCTTTCTTTCTTTC